>NW_007729270.1:33755-101203 GCF_000696425.1 Galeopterus variegatus | reverse complement strand
TTTTTTTTTTTTTTTCCTTTTTGTCTTTTTTCGTGTCCGGCAACAGATTGCAACCCTCAGTGTCGCGCCCGTACCGGACCGGGACTGGCAACGGGATCGCAACCCTCGGTGCTGCACCCGCACCTTGCTCAGCCAGTGAGCGGGAACCGGTCTGTATGTGGGATCCGAACCCTCAGCGGGAGCACCGCCGCACTCCCAAGCGGCGCACTGTAGCAGTGCGCCACCGGGCCGGCCCTTAACACAATTTTTAAAATAATTAATAAAAATTAGTAATCAACTAATGCATTGCATTTCATTATTATGTTACTTCAGTCTTTTTAAATCTACAATACTCCCCTTCTCCCTACATTCTTTTTTTAAAAGGTGAAACATAATTGATTATACATATATGTGGGGAACAGCACTGAATATCACCTACACTCTTTTGTGAGTGTGTGGCATTGACTTTTTGAAGAAGACTCATGAAGGCCAGCTTTCTTGTAAAATATCTCACATCCTATATTTGCTTGACTTTTTTTTCATGGTGTAGTTTTACTAGTTCTTTTTCCCTGGTATTTCCTGTAAACTGGAAGTTAAGTCTCAAGGCTCAAATAAATTCAGATCATACATTTTTGGTAAGAATACTTCATTGTTGACATTCTATAGATTATTATCTTATCAGGGCCATAGAATTTAGGTTGTCTTCCTCTAATTCATTTTTAACCTTTTTATTTCGAAATAATTATAGACTCACAGGAAGTTGAAAAAAATCATACCTAGAGTATCTTGAACTCTTTGCCCAGCTTCCTCCAATGGTGACATCTTATGTAACTAAAGTACAATATCAAAACCACAAAACCGATGTTGGTATAATACTGTTAACTAGACCACAGACTTTACTTAGTTTTTGCCAGTTTTACATGCATTCATGTATACATATGTGGGGGTGTAGATGTGGAGGTGTGCTTCTACACAATCTGATCCCATGTTCTAGTCTATTTTAATTCTTAAACTATAATCCCAGTGAGAATATCATGGCAAGATAAGTACATCCCCCTGTAATGGGGGAAAATGCAGTCTAAACATCTGCATACAGTTTGTGCCTGCTGCTTTAGGGGAAACAGAAGAATTCAAATTTGGGAGAAGACTGCTTTGGGGGTGTTAGGGGAGCACAACTTTACCACGAGACTTTTGATTATTGTGAGATAAACCATAAAGCCTTTTCTAGAATGTCATGGTGGAGGTAATGAAGAAAGAAACTGCTCTGTCAAATAGCACTGAGTTATGTTCTTTGTGGACAAGCATGGCTACAGGATTTATTATCTTCTAAGGAAAGACTTTCTCCTTTTTCCTGAGAAAATTGAGGAGTTAGACGTCTGGATCTAGAGATTTAGAACAGAGTGAAAGGAATCCTTCTTCCCCAGGGCAGTTGGTTGGTGGTGCTAAGATAGAAGCCCATTGGAGACCCCCTTGACTGCCAACTGGAGCCCCTCCTCTAGCCTAAGGATTAGCATAGAATGAAGTGTGTTATTCCAAGATACAATTTTCGTGATTTAGTCAATAAAAAGATAAGTGACTAGATAAAAATCCAAGTCAGTATTATAAGGGCTAAGAAATTTTGATAATGCAATTGCTGTTATTTTAGTAGATGCTGAGAGAAAATCGACGATCTTGAAAAATATCATTGTAGTTAAGTGAATTTTCCTCTTACTGAGTCTACACTTTACTTAATGTCCAGCAATTTAGTGGGAAAATCATTGGAAAAGTTTTATCATGACTCAGGGGCATCATGTATCTAGCGGCAGGTATATTAAACAAACAAAAAAATCATATCCATGAACAATCTGTACTATTATTTAAAACTCTTAGTAAGAGTTTGGATAATATCTATAATTTAGCATATTTAGAGTGTAAAGTGAACACATTTTAAAATTTGGGGTTTATGTAATTTTTTATGAGTTTATATTCGTGACTCAGTTGTTCAATATTTTTATCTTGCCCCTGCCTGTCTCTAAAGCTTCCTCTCATGATTCCTCCTGTCACACTGAGCTTCAGCAATTCTGGAAACTTCAGTTCAGAGTCCTCTCCTCTTCTTGGAAAATTCTTCTCCCTACAATCTAAATACTGAGCTACAGCTTGACAATTACTTCCTTGGTGAGATCTTCCCTGACCTTTGGAATAGATCAAGTCCCCTTACTGTACATTAGCAGAACTCTCTGGACATCCCCAAGCAAAACCTCATCAGCCATTACTGTGATCACTTATCCCAGGCCTGTCCTTCTTGCCAGGCTCTAAGCCCCGTGAGGGCAGAAGCCAACTCGGTCCTGCTCCCTGCTTCATCTCCAGGGTCCAGCAGATGGCCTTGAACATATTAGCTGCTCAACAATGAGTTGGTGAATAAATGAACATCTGCATGCAGCCCCTCAAAGCACTTTACATTTGCCTTTAAGTTAATAGAGTGTACACTTGTTTATTTTTAAACGGACTGTCAAAACTTTGCAAAAAGTTAAGTTCAAATGATTTCCTAAGGGGGTTAAAATTAGAATTGGAACCCAAGATTCTTGACTTCCAAGAGCTTTTCTCTAGGACCAGTTGTTTATTTTAATTGAGCATGATCCTTCATTATTCTTAGATTTTCCTTTGTTTTCCAGTATTCTTGCTCCCCTCCCTGTACCTACAGTTCACATCTCCAGAATCTCCACATTTGGGCCTGAGCAGGCCTCTCATGTCAGTTTGACTTGGGCAGCATTTTGATCATTAGACCTTTGCTGGGGGGGGGGTTGTTTTGTTTTTGTTTGTTTGTTTTTTAACATGCAAATGTTGTATTTGGTTGATCTGTAGTTAAACACACCTTGAAAATTTCAGACCTCAGCTTCTTGGTGATCTCATAAAGTTTCCACAGACTGTGTGTCATTCACAACCTAAGGATCTGAAAGGAAACCCAACTTTAAAATGCAGTTCCCAATGATTTCAGGCTGAAAGGTGATATGTCTGTTTTTCTAACAGCTCAAAGTCACTGGAATGTGCATTGTCAACATTTCTAGATCAGATTTCTGGGGAACTTGCTCCCTTGTCTGAGAGACACAGTTAAGTTAAAGATGCTAAAATCTCAACAAGCCTCTTGGCTACTTCCCTTCAATTATATAGATGGCTTCTTTGGAGACTAGCATATATTAGCTGAGATAAATGGGCATATGTCCTGGAAGAAGAGTATTGTCCAACTGATATTAAAAGCAAACTTCTGACAATGTCATTAAAAATATCATATACGCTATAAGCAGTGAGACCATGGATTGATTTGGCTCAACATTCATTCATTCATTCAACATGCATTTCCTGCACAGGGGCTATGGGCCAGCCTCTGCACTAAGCTCACATGTATGAGACACAATCTCTGTCTTAGAGAAGTTTATAGTCTGGCTGGGCAGACCATCAATTATAATGCAATGGTGGAGGTGTCGTGTGTGTGCTTTGTACAGAATGCTGTGGGGCACAGAGGAAAGAGTGACCACCCTTGCCCTGGAAGGAGTTGGTGAGGGCTTCCTGGCAGAAGCTCCATTTGAACTGGATCTTGAAGAATAAGTGGTAGTTTACCAATGTCAGAAGAGAGTGTCAAGGGAACCTAGAGGCAATAGTGTAGCAAACACTTTGAGAAAGAGGACTCTCCGCCGAGGGTTCGGATCCCACATACAGACCGGCCGCTCACTGGCTGAGCGAGGTGCGGGAGCGACACCGAGGGTTGCGATCCCGTTGCCGGTCCCGGTCCGGTACGGGCGCGACACTGAGGGTTGTGATCCGTTGCCGGTCACGAAAAAAAAAAAAAAAAAGACAAAAAGGAGAAAGAGGACTCTGTTTCCAGAAACATCTAGGAACTTGATGTGGCTAGAACATAGGTTCATCTAGAGGGGCACCAGGAATATTTTTGTGGGAACATGGTGACTTGGTCTTCATAGGTTGACCCTAATGACCTTTACATTTAATACTTATGAATTTTTCTGGCCTCTTCTGGGACCCATTTTTTATTTTTATCTTGAATACTTTATGGAGACAATGGGTTCCATTTATAGGCTACAGGCTATGCAAAGATGTACTTTCTTTTATTTGTCCTAAAGTACTTCCTTAAATGATCACCAGCAGGGTCATTTTTTCCTCTTTTTATAATTACAGTGTTTTGGTACTCCTACCTAATCCCCAGGCATCACAAAGGTAAAGAATGGATTTGAAAGGCACCATTGAAATCCTGACTGGGGTAGCCATGCCCACCTAAAAGCCAAAATCCACCCTGGTTTACCTTCCACCTCACACCACAGGCTGCGTGTTGCTTTTCTGTAATTCTTTCCTTACTTGATGACCTCCCTTGATGCTATTCTTTCATTTGTTTTTTAAATTAAACCAGAAAATCAGTTGATTACTGGGCAATGAAAATTAATCTGCCAAGTGACTCATGGCAGCCAGAGCAGAACATTCTCTCCATGTGGCTGGGAAGGATTTGGGCCTGTCCTGCTGGTTAGAAGGATCTAGATCTTGAATGGCATCAGGTGCTGAGAGCCCCCAATGCCATTGCCACAATAAGAACATGCCTGGCACCTGGACCAGATTTGTTAAGTCTGAGGCCTGTCTGGCTTCTTCTCCGTCAGGGCTGGGATTGGCCCTGCCACAGTGAGGCTCTGAGAGTCACCTTCTTCTGACACCATAAGGACAAAAATTTAAGGGAAGGGGAAAGCTCTTATAGTTGGAATAAAAGATGGCTTTGCAAACAATTTCTCTCATGCTTCACAACCCTTCGGGACTCTGTCCTGAAACAGGGTACTAGCCAGAGCTGTTCTAGAATTTTTAAAGGAAGGGACAGAATCCCAGTCTTGAACAATCCCTGGAGTAAACTGTTAGCTCCTTTTATCCTCCTCCTGCTGGCATAACAGAACTTGCATGACTCTGCCCTGGGCCTTTTCCCCTCTATTTGTCCTTGTTTCTTGGTTCACCCCACTTCACCCTGCTCACCCTCCCTGGGCAATGTCATCTACTCCCATGGCAGCAGAATGGAGGAGTTGGATAAGAGCACAGTGCAAGTCTGACTCCAGGTAGAGAGAGGGGAGGAAGTGTAGGGAGAAACACCCTAGACCACGCAGCAACCTAAGGAAGTTCGGCAAGGCTGTGGGGATGTCCTCAGCCAGAGTCAGCCATCAGAGGAGTCCTGGCCTCCAAGGAACAGGCTGCCTCACGACCCCTGTCATGCTCAGTCATTGGCTGGGAGCAACCTGTGGGAAGCATGGCCTCAGCACTAACGTGGAGATGGGTTTCAGAGCCCAGCAGCCAGGCTCTTGGTCAGTTAAGTTTCCTGACCTCAGAGGTCTGCGAGGCTCATGCTCATGGCTGCCACACCTGGAGGACTCCTCACCTCATCCTCACCTGGCCAGCTTCTACTCGTCCTCCAGGTCTAAACGTCACTTCCTCAGAGAAGCCATCCCAAACCTTGCAGTTAACTAGGCTTCCCTGATGTCGGTTCCCACAGCACATACTTTACTCAAGCTCCAGTTCAGTTATCTGACTCCCTGATGCACTCTCAACTCCAGGAGGGCCAGGACTATGTCTACGTTATTCCCCACTGAATCCACAGTACATGGCCCCCAGAAGACTCTCGGTAAGTATTTGTTGAATGAATGAATGAATGAATGAATGAACGAACGAATGAATGACTAATCACTGGTGCTGGTGAGAGAGCTCAAATGGTGACAATCTTGGTTGGAATGGATTGTTCTAAGTATAAGCTCCACCTTTCTGGGGTATCTGCAATTTTCATGCTGAGTTTTCAGAACAATTTAAGGGACCCCTTGAGGGAAACATTTCAAATGAAGGCAATGTTCCTGAATCACAATGGCTATTCCTCTAACTACACCTTGGGATACAGTCAGAAGCAGTAGAGGCTAGGACAATGGGATCCAGTGGAAACCTGCCTTCTAGTCCTGCTTCAGAGACTAAAAGGGTCTTAGGTTTCTTCTCTGAAAACCTGTGTTTATATTGTTTTTCCTCCTTTGGTTGGCAAGAGCCCTAAGACGTAATGGATGTGGACACGTTTTGGCTATCTCTCAATGCCAGCCTTGACCTCAGATTGTCTTGTTCTGGCTATCATCATGGACTGCAGGTCTCGGGGTGGGGAGGGCATGGCACAGGTGCATGAAGGGAAGTGAAGATGTGGACTGGGACATCAGGACTCACAAAGATGTTTGGGGGGAGGTTGTACCTTGGAAAATAGCACTAGGGTTCAGAGAAGATGGAGTTGCCTAAATGCAGATCAGAACTGACAAATAAGGGGGAACATATTAGCCAAGGAAGCTCATTCATCTGATTTTGCATCAGTGTAAAAGTAGGGCCCGAGGTTGCCAGACTCTGAAATGACCACTTAGTTCCAGCTGATACTCTTCATTGAGGGAAATGTGGGCAGCTCTGTGATATGAAGCAGCTCTTCCTGACAAAGAAGCCTGTTGATCTGTTTAAATGCTCAGAACTGTGTCCCTCAAGATGTCTACAATGCCTCAGCTAAGTTGGCTCCCTGTTCTACTGGGCCTTCCTTCATCTGTCCATTTTCCAGGGAGACATTTTCTCCTCCAGCCTCAGGTCCCCTGAGAAGAGCTGGAGCAATAGGTCACTATTATTTAAACTGCTGCAGAATTTTCAGACAATGAAACTGCTGTCTCTCCCCACTCTGGGCTGGCCCATCCCCAAGAAGAAAGTAAGCCAGGAGCTGGAGGAGGTGGTGGAGGCCATTTTATATCCGTCCTGTTTTTAATTCATTTCACAGCAGGGGAAGAAAATCAGAATCTTTTCCACATAACCTCTCACTGCGGGCATTCTGCACCAGTCAGGAAACCCATCTGGGAAGAGCCAAGTTGGTGCGTGTTCTCAGTTTTCTTCCCCGCAGTCTGCAGGCCCTGCTGCTGTGCTCACCATGAGACTGCTTCTGAGGGTCTCCAGGGCACCCCCTTACACATCAGCTTGGGGGCAGGGGTAGCCCTGCCTCTGCCTGAGGCTGCCCTAAACTGAGCTCTTTTCCATTTCAACTGGAGCCCACATGTCAGCTGGGACTTCCCAGTCCCTTAGATCTCCATACCGTTGGCCCAAACCTACAACCCATGCCCTGTGGGAACCCAAAGTCCTCCTGAGATTTTTGTGGATTCCAGGGTCGGGGCAGGGGTGGCTAATTATATAATTGCCTTGGGTCTCTCAAGTTTTCTGCATCTTGGGGCAGGAACTTGGCCCCACAAATGGTGTGTGAAGTATTCTTTGTGAAGATGTGGTGGTTGTGAAGAGTGGCCACACGACGCACTGCAGAGAAAACCTTAGAAGACGGTTCAGCCGTCCAGCTGTGAGTGGGAGTGTGGATGGGTTCTCTGTATTTGTTAAATATTTTTAATATAAACTCTGTTTCTAGGGAGGGAACTGGGTTACTGAGGAACCAGGAGGCAGATTATTTATCTTTTTGACCTTTTGAATTTTTCACCACTTACATGTATAATTATTATGCACACATGCATGTGCGCACACGCACATACATCATATCCCATGTACATTTACATATCGCTGCGCTCTCTCCCTATGCCATCTAAAATGCCCTTGCCCCTTCTCTCTGCTGAGACAATCCTTCAAGGGCTGATTTCAAGAAGTCTTCTTTTCCCAACTACTCAAGTCCTCCACAGCCCCTTCTACCCTCCCTGAACCCTGACACAATCTCCAGTCGGTCTTGCCGCGGTTGGGATCCACGCACACACTGCCTCCTGGTGGAGCTCTCTTTGCTGAGAGCAGCACTTGTCTCTGGTCGGTTCCTCATGGTTAGAGACTCACAGCTGAATGAATGAATTAGAGATAAAGGCAGAACTAGACAATTCCCGAGGAAAAGGGCTCAGCTAAGACAAAACGCCCTTTGGAAGCTACATCAAGCAGCCAGTATTCGCTCTACTGCTCCAGCACCAGCTGCAATTCTAGAGGTGAGAAGCTGCTTGTCACTGAGCCCACCGCCTGTCTCTCTTCTGTTGCAGTGAGAGGACCAGTGGGGTCTTTTCCAGGGGATGTGTTGTGGACCACCACCTGATACAGGAGTATGTGAATCTGTGGACAACTGTGGGCTAGGTGTTGGAAACTAAGACTCCAACAACTTAAAAAATATATATTAAGCAGAAAATGTCTTATGAAGTGAATATTCTTATCCAAACCTTTCCTCTAAATAAGGACAAAGACAGCAAGTGGGAGGAAAAGACCAAGCAGGTGAAGAGATTGTACAGAGGGGAAGGCGAGACGGCCCGGTGGACAAAAAGGCACCTTCCCTGCGATCACACAGGAAACCCCCCAAAAAGAAGAGCACCCCCTCCTACAGCTGTGCACCCTCCCCAGTGGGAGGTCCCATTTCCCACAGGCCTGGAGGCTGTTATGGTGCTAATTCCTCTCAGCTGGTTGTTATAAATAGAACCCCCTCGGCCCTCACTCTCTCGGGTCGCTGGAAGCTCCAGCCCCAGAGACCAAGGCCTGTGGGCTGCAGTTCCTCAGAAGCAGCCCCAGACACACAAGCCAAAGCTGCTTCCTTTCTGCCTCAAGTTTCCCAGAAATGCATCCACCAGGGACCAAGAATCTGCTCCTCCCACCCCCAGCTAAACATGTGCCATCCTCTCCCAAAGACTCTTCACCTCTAATCCTAGGGTGCTGTCTTCCAGCTTCAGCAGCCTAAAATACAGGCTCATCTCTTCTGTTCAAACCCCACCTGCCTGGGATCTGCAGAACAGCTTGTCTGCCATCATGGTCTCCCTCTGCCATTTCTGAGAATCCCCGAGGGATGCAGTACAGGTGGACCCTTGTCACTGCCACCTGCCACTGTGGTTCCACAGCTGCACTGCCAGACTCCCGGTGCACCTTCCGCTCTCTTATATGCTTTTCCCACATTCAGATTCACCGCAAGTGGGGGCATGACCATCCGCCCCCCCATCATTGATTCCTGGAAACCTAGCTCCCCAGCCTAGGATGGAGGGCGGTGCTTCCTGAATATTCGGGGCATAACAGAAGTGTCTCACTGTGTTCCTGCTGCAGCTCACAAGCTCTAAAACCCCAACCTCAGACCATGTCTAGCTCCTCTCAGGCTGCCCCCAACTCAACAAGAATCTTTAGAATAGAGCACCCAACACTGAGTCGAGACCCCTCAACCCCTACACCCCAGAGACAAGGAAGCTTGTCCCCTTCTCCTGGCCTAATGCCTTCTCATGCTGCCCCAGCACAACTGGCCCTGGGAACCCCCATGTCTTTGAGGAGCAACCCCTTCTCTGATTCATCAGAGCCCAGAAAATACAACAGCACTACTCAGCCTTGCATTCCCCACACAATACTAATTTCAACACCATGTGTGGTGTGGAGGCAGAACAATGGCCCCCAAAGATAGACACATCCTAATCCCCAGAACCTGTGAATATATTAGTCTACGTGACAAGCAGGAATTAAGGTTTCGTTGGAATTAAGCTTGCTAATCAGCTAACCTTGAGATAGGGAGATACCCTGCACTCTCCAGATGGTTCCAATGTAACCACCAGCTCCTTAATAGTGGAAGAGGGAGGCAGAAGAGCGGGTCAAAAAAAGACTGTGTCTATAGAAGCAGGGCCAGAGAGATGCTATCTTTGAAGATGGAGGAAGGGGCCATGAGCCAAGGAATGTGGGTGGCCTTAGAAGCAGAGAAAAGATCCTTACAGCCTCCAGAAAGTAACCTAGCCCTGCCAACACCTTCATTGTAGCCTTATGGGAACCATGTCAGACTTCTGACCTGTAGTATTGTTGGGTAATAAATTTGTGTTGTTTTAAGCCACTAAGTTTGTGGTAGTTTGTTGCAGCAGCAAATAGGAAACCAGTACATGAGGAATACCAATAATTCAGCCTAAATCCTCACTTCAGGAAAATTTTCTCTAATTCTTCACCATTTAACCTCTCATTCTGCAGCTGCTGCAATCAGGTTTATGATGTTTTCACCATTTATCCCAAGACCAACTCGCTTTACTTTGGTGTAACCAGAGAGTTTATCCTAGTGTCTTCCTTGAAAACAAGGGAAACTGTTCTAAGATTAAAGCATCCATATCCGGAAACCCAAATGACAGTTCTCTTTGCAAACAATCCCAAAATGGCAGTTCCCTTGCTAAACTAAGTTACATTCCTCTTTTTTAGGCACCCTGACACATAAATCATGGATTTTCTCTAAGTCATATTCCCTCCATTCCTGTTGCCATTCTTGAGGTTCAGGACAGCTCTGTCACTTGCCTGAGTAACTGCAACCGCCTTGCCCCACCTCCATTCCATTTCTCAACACTACAGTTGAAAGGATCTTTCTACAGTCTGAGCATCCTTCTCCTGTTAGTAAACATCAATGATACCCCATTGCTCTTAGAGTAAAATACAAAATGCTTATATAGCCTTCAAGGCCCTGCATGATTCAGCCCCTGCCCACATCTCTGGCCTCATTTTCAGCACATGGAGAACTAGCATCATAGAGGTTCTATCAAATGTGTACACTCCAAGCACTTAAGGGTCAAACTGTGGAATGGGCTGTGCAAAGCAGATCTCCTGGTCTGTGGAATCAAGTCTGTAGGGAATAGCTGTGGCTGTTATGGGTGGAATTATATCCCCTCCCCCCACCACCCACCCAATTCATATGCTGGAGTGCTAACCCCCAGTATCTCAGAATGTGACCTTATTTGGAAACAGGGCTGTTGCAGATGTAGTTAGTTAAGAAGAGGTCATACTGGAGTAGGGGGGGGGGGCCTAATCCAATATGACTGCTTTGTAAAAGAGGAAATGTGGACACAGACATGCACGCAGAGAACACACCAAACAAAGATTGGAGTTGTGCTGCCACAAGCCAAGAAACTACCAGAAGCTGGAGAGAGGCCTGGAACAGATCCTTCCCTAGTGCCCTCAGAGGGAGCATGGCCCTGCTGACACCTTGATCTCAGACTTCTAGCCTCCAGAACTGCAAATGTCTGTTATTCTAAGTTGTGCAGTTATTGGTATTTTGTTACAGCAGCCCCAGGGAACTAACACAGGGGTTCCACTAGTTTCTCATCAGCTTCAGATTTCTCCAGCTTTTGCCCCCAGTACAGCATATAGTTCTATGTGTGAAAAATGTGTACACCAAAGTAGGGACATGAAAGACTACAGTAGCTTGTATTTCCAGAGGTCCACAAAAATAATTAAAATGAAAAATGAGAGTCCCCTTTCCTTTTCAAAATATCACACTGCTTCTCTACTTCATGAACACCATTTCTAAGAAGAATTCATTAAAGGGGATGGATGAATCAGTTTGCCCTCAATGGGCTGACTTTTTTCTCCTCCTTAGAGATAATGAGGATGACTCAGTAACAATACATCTCAAAGCATCAAACTTTCCAATGAGAACAAAGCATGGCTTTAATCTCTTTATTTTGCTTCTGTATCTTCTGCATGCTTTACCTCAATCCTCATGTTCTTTTAATTAAAACCAAAATGGACTTGACTCTGCAGTCCCAGTTAATAAGAAGTGAAGCCAGCTTGGCTTGTCCATGTTCTGAAAACTGCCCTGAGCAAAATATGTGTGAGAAAAGACTTTGCCAGAGGAATAGCAAACTCAAGCAGCCACCCACCCCTTCCTAGCCAGGACAACTCTTTTTGTTTGGGATCCAGCAGGTGAACGCTCAGGCAAGTCCCCACCATGTCCTGGGAGGAAGAAGAGGAATTGGGCACAAGGGTCCTGCTTAGGATGGGTGAGGATGAACTGACCCATGTCAGACTTGCTCACAGGGTCACAAACCCTGAGGGTGATCTCTAGCCTGAGCAATGCCCATAGGTGAGACTGATGAGGGAAAAGTCTGGCTCAGGGAAAAGGAGCAGGAGAGAGACCAAAAAGAAAGAGGTGCAGGGCTGATGAGGGAAAGAGAACCACCGGCTGCTTGATTCAACATCCTTTGATAAGGCCTCAGAGACCATCTGTGGGACCCTCAGTCTGGTCCTTGTCCATCTAGCCACCCAGAGGTGGGCTTGTGCCCCAGGCAAGGCTTTCCATATAGAAGTATCAAGCAGTGGTCCTTACTGAAGTAAGGGCTTTGGTAAAGGCCAACCCACCCCTCAAATACCATCACAATAAACCTGACATTTGCCTCAACTTTCTTTAACATCTGTTCCTATGGATTAAATCTCTGTCTTGATGCAAATAATTACACCTAAGACTTCTTGAATGTCCACATGTTCCAGGCACTGTTCTAAGTGTTTTTCATGTATGAACTGATTCAATCTGTACAATAGCTCAGTGAGGTAGGTGCCATCATTATCATTATCTTCATATTTCAGAAAAGGAAACTGAGGCACAAAGTGGCAGAATAACTTGCCCAGTGTCGTAAAACTGGTAAGTGGTAGAGCCAGAATTTGAACCCAGTCTGGCTGGCTTCAGAGTCCACATTTTTTCCATTGCACTACACTAATTCCCAAAATGAAAACCAGTGCATCAAAAATTTATGACCACAGCTTTCTAAGCCATGTGTTTCTCCTTAATTGGGACTTTTAGGCTGAGAGTTAGTTTTGAAGATAATTAATGAGAAACATTTGGAACCTTGGCCTCTGAGCACCTTTTTGTAGCCCTCCAATTGGATCCACTAACAATTACTGTTCACACTTTTGTGCCTACCCACACACACACCCCTGAGGTGTGACTGTAAATCAATAAGGTAGATTCTACAAATCATAAAGCTCAGCCTCATTACTTAATAATACAGTGTGTAAAGGCAAAGCTAACTGGCAAAGCTGTTACCCAATTACCATTACTGAACTTAATTTTTGGAAGCCAAATTACAACATTGGATGATAGAAAAACCTAGTCAGCTAGTCATTTGAGTTTACTGATACTTTTCTCTCAGGAAAAATACGATCTAAACTTCTAAAGTCAGTGAGAATACAAAATAGTGTTAATAACAAAAACAACTGCCACAAAAATAGTCCTCTTTTGGGCAACTATTGTGTTAGAATAGAATTCTAGATCTGGAAATTACCTGCTTCACTCTACAGTTGAGGACTCTGAGACAGAGGATTAAAGGTTAAAATAATTTACCCAAAATCATACAGTTAGGTCAGTAGTTTTCAATCTTAACTGTACAATAAAATTACCTACAGAAGCTTCTACTTATGTAGATGCTTGGGTCCCTCTCCTGAACTGTGGGTGGGGTCTTAAGGGCAGCTGGGTAGAGAGCCCCCGGACTGGTTAGCAACAAGAACCAGTAGCTAAGGGCCATGAACCCCGGTATAACACTCTTTCCTCCACTGCCTGTGGCCTACTTTGCCACACTTCCTCATTGCTCTCAGGATATGTAAAAGAAAAAACACATAATCATCTCTGTTTTACACTTGTACACAAAACCTTTAAACATCATTTCCCTGCAAATGCACTGTCCCTACCTTATTTTGGTACTTACCAGAGGGCATTAAAATTACCCCCTGGACCCTGTGTCATAGAGAGAGATGTCTTACAAAGCAGTGACCTCACTTTATTAAGTTTTATATGCCAGATAACCAGCTCAGTTTCTGGCACAAAATGGACGTCCAATAAATGTTTGTACATAAAAGAGTAGAAAGGTAGGTGTGGGAAAAGCTGCTGAATGAATGAATGAACAGAAACAATTGGAATCTTTTACTTGATAGGGCCCAAGATATTTTGAGGTTAGGTATTCTTGTCTGTGACAGGAAAGAGCATGTGTCAGAATTACTTAAAAGGCCATCAGGAAATTCCGGTCAATGGCACAAATTGAACTGATATGGGAAGTTTCCCATTTGGCTGCAAACCCATATTCTGGATAAAATACAATGACAAGAAAATGTTATTGCTGTTATTGTTGCTGTCATTATCATTGAACAGTCAAACTCAAAACAAAGCAAGGAAAATTCCCAGGTTCCAAGAAAGAAGTAGAAACTCAAACCCATAAGATGGAGCAGGTGCTAAAAGCAAATGGTCCATAGAGATATCAGAAACAGAACAGGCATAAAAGGTGAATCTTAAGACCCATAGGAACCTAGGATTAGGCCTCAGACCTACAGGTAGAAAAAGTAGAACCAACTTCTTTGAACAAAGCTAAAAGCCAGAAAGGGCTGTTCCTTCCATGAAGTAAGGACTAGAAAAACTCTGCCCGCTGGATGTGAGGATACGGCAGGAAGTTGACCATCTGCCCAACATTGTGGGTGGTTAAAGAGTAGACCTCCAGAAATCAAACTTCCAAAATTGTATCATGTGTGGGTGTTAGTCAGAATTCCTCCTAACCATAACTAAAGGAAGTTATAGTCAAAAAATAAACATAAAAATTATCTAAGAATGGACCCAGAAAAGGCAAATGTGAACCAAATGATACAGATATGCCTGCACAATACAGGCCTGTGGGACTTGACAGGAAGCTATTCCTACTGAAGATGAACTCATGATAAAATATGCCTAATTACATGAAGAAAGGAACTATCTTGAAATACAGTCAACAGATAAAATAGTTGAGAAAATGTACACCCCATAAACTACAGATGATGGAACAATATGAAAAGGTTTCAAATGAATATGTTTAAAATATTCAAAAAGAGAGGAAAAATAAAAGACAGAAAGCAATATTGGGGCCTTATGGAAAAGAACATGGAAATTCAAGAAAGCACCATTTTCAGATATTATTATACACACCTAAAAATAAAATAAGCAAATGAATGGGAAACAGTAATGGAACAGGGTAAGGTGGCTGAGACAAGATTAACACAGAGAACTCAATAGCCTCCCTATATAAAAGCAATAATTACTTAGAACACATAATAAAAAGCAGACCTCATCTATAATAGACACAACCACAAAAATACAAAATGCCTAGAAATAAATATAGTAAGAAATACTTAAGATGTCTATGAAGAAAACTTTAAAAAGCTACTTAGGGATGCAAAAGAAGACTTGAAGAAATGTAAAGACAAATCCTGTTCATGCATAGGAAGACATGTTGGAAAAATGCTAATTATCCTTAAGTTTACCCATAAATGTAATTTTTAAAATATCAACAGAATTTTCTTTTAATTAAACAAGCTGACTTTAAATTTCATATGGAAAAAAAGGTAAGCAAGAATAAACAGAAAAGCAAAAATATTAAGTAAGAACTAACCACACCATTTATTAATATATATTAAGCTATAACAAAAATTAATACGGTTCTAGAACATGAATACACAAAAATAGATCAATGGAACAAAATAGAAAGTACATTAAATACAAACACCTGTGAGAATTTAGTATGTGATAAAAGTAGAACTTAAAATCATTAAGGAGGGGTGGCTGGTTTGCTCAGTTAGTTAGAGCATGACGTTGATAACACCAAGGTCAAGGGTTTGGATTTCCATACCAGCCAGCTGCAAAAAATAAATAAATAAAATAACATCATTAAGGAAAAATGGTATTGGGCCAATGACTGGCTTGTCAAAAAAGATCTGTAAACTCGAAGACAGCAATTGAAACTATCCAGACTAAAGAACAGAGAGAAAAAAAGTCCTAAAAATATAAACAGAGCCTCAGTGATTTGTGGAACATACATGTAACTGGAGTCCCAAGGAAAGCTGAGGGGGGTGGGGGGAGAAGATGGCAGAGAGATTCCACAATAATAGGAAATAATGGCCAACATATTTCCAAATTTGATGAAAACTATATACCCACAGATCCAAAAAGTTCAGCAAAATCCAAATGACATAAAGACAAAACACACCAAAAGGCATCATTATCAAATTGCTGGAAACCAATAACAGAGATAAAATCACAAAGGCAGCCAGAAAACACACACACACACACGCACACGCACACGCACACACACACACTCACACTACATACACATATATGGGAACACAGTTAAAAATTCTGCTGATTTCTCATTAGAAACAATGAAAGAATGGGCCAGCCTGTGGCTCACTTGGGAGAGTGTGGTGCTGATAACACCAAGGCCACAGGTTCAGATCCCTATATAGGGATGGCTGGTTAGCTCACTTGGGAGAGCATAGTTCTGACAACACCAAGTCAAGGGTTAAGATTCCCTTATCGGTCATCTTTTTTTTAAAAAAAAAGAAACAATGAAAGAAAAAATGAATGGCATTTTTAAAGTGCTGAAAGAAAAAAACTATTAATCTAGACTCTATGCCCGGAAAAAATATCCTTCAAAAATAAATAAGAAAATTAAAAACATTTCAGGCAAACAAAAACTGGGTATATTCATTGCCAGCAGACTTGCACTAAAAGAAGTGAGAGAAGATTTTTCTGAGCTGATAAATAATACTAGATAGAAATTTGGATCTGTACAAAGGAAAAAAGGAAACCAAAAATGGTAAATATGTGATTTAACATAAAATATGTATTTTTAATTTTTAAACTTATTTAAAAAGACATTTGATTGTTTAGAGCAAAAATAATACAACCCCCCACTGCTAAATTTAACTGACTTAAAAAAAAAGAAAAAAGAAGAAAGAAAAGCAAAAATAATAACAATACTTATGGAGTTTACAACATATGTAGAAATAAAATGTATGACAGTAATAATACAAAAGATGGAAGGGATAACTAGAAATTTACAGCATTGCAGTGCTATAATATTTAAAAATAGGCTGTGATAGTTAAAAATTCATATTGTAAACTCAAAAACAACCACTATGAAAATAAGTTTCAAAAGGAAAAAGAAAGAGCTATAGCCAATAAGCCAATAGGGGAGATATAATGGAATATAAAAACATACTCGATAAATCCAAAAGAGGGCAGCAAAATATGAAAAGAAGGAACAAAGAGTGATCAGGAAAA
This sequence comes from Galeopterus variegatus, assembly GCF_000696425.1. NCBI lineage: Eukaryota > Metazoa > Chordata > Mammalia > Dermoptera > Cynocephalidae > Galeopterus > Galeopterus variegatus. The sequence continues at coordinate 84,396 of NW_007729270.1, read as the reverse complement.
AATAGAAAACAAGTAGCAACCTATTATATGTAAACCCAAATATATCAATAATTGCATTACATATAAATGGTCAAACAATCAAATTAAAAGGCAAAGATTGTTTAACTAGATAAAACATCAAGACCCAACAAGTGTAATCTACAAGAAAACTCACTCTCCTACTTTAAATACAAAAACTCAGAAAAGTTCAAGACTGGAATAGAAAAAGAAAATACTAGACAAACAATAATAAAATACAAGACAAACAAAAATACTAGACAAACAATAATAAGAACTGGAATGGCTATATTTATATCAGATGAAATGGATTTTGAGGCAATGATAATTGTCAAAGATAAAAGAGACATTTCATAATACAGTGGTCAATTCATCAAGACACAATCCTACATGCGTATACAAGGGTACTACAAAAAGTTCATGGAAAGATTTGTATTATCTTTTAATTCTATTTTCCTACAAACTTTTCAAAGTACCCTCATACATCCAAAAACAGAACTTCAAAAAATATATATAAAGTGAAAACTAACAAAACTGAAAGAAGTGCAAAATTTCAACACTTCTTTCTCAATATTTGATAGAACAAACAAATAGAAAATCAGTAGCAATATAGATCTAAAGCATACTTGGCATGCATACTAAAAAGAAAACCAAACAGTTGTTTACTTCTCATTGTAATCCCAAGGATTAGATCAATTTTTCATTTTTCTTTTTAACACTTTTTTCTTTTTAATAAGAAAATAAAGTGACTGACAAATGGGGAAAACTGTTTATTAAATATGAATAAAAGTGCTATGATAAAAAAATCTTAATATACTTAACACTAATGAGCTGTATACTTAAAAATGGTTAAGATGGTAAATTTTATGTTATGTGTATTTTACCACAATTTTAAAAAATGACAAATAAATAAATAAGGAAATGGTTCTTAATTTCTCTTTGGGAAAAAAAAAAAAATCACTCTTGGCCTAATTAACATTTATAAAACATCACACCCCAAACCAGCAGGATAACACCCTCTTTTCAAGTGGACATAAATATTCACCAGGATAAACAATTGCACTGACCATAAAAATGTCTCAATATGCTTAATAGCATTGAAAATATACTTAATATGTTCTATGACCACATCAGAATTAAATTAGAAATCAATTTTTAGGGCCGGCCTGTGGCTCACTCAGGAGAGTGTGGTGCTGATGACACCAAGGCCACGGGTTCGGATCCCATATAGGGATGGCCGGTTGGCTCACTGGCTGAGTGTGGTGCTGACAGCACCAAGTCGAGGGTTAAGATCCCCTTACCGGTCATCTTTAAAAAAAAAAAAGAAAGAAATCAATTTTTAAAAAGATATCTGGAGAGCCTCCAAATATTTAGAAATTGAGCAATGCACTTCTTACTAACCCATAGGTCAAAGAAGAAATCATGAGGAAAATTAAAATATATTTTGAACTGAAAGATAATGAAAATGCAACATATCAAAACTTGTGAGATACAACTAAAGCAGTACTCAGAAGCAAATTTATAGCTTTAAGTGCTTACATTAGAAAAGAAAAATATCTCAATTCAGCAGTCTAAGAGTCCATCATAAAAAGCTAGAAAAACAAGAGAAAATTAAACCAAAGACAGGAGCAAACAGACTTGGGCCAAGGTAGAGAAAGCCCATCACAGACCATTTCAATGATTGTAACTAAAAATACTGAACAAGGAACAAAAGACAACTACTGAGGACTCTGAAAACTTTTTTAAAAGCAGACAAACTGAGAAAAGTCAAAATTTAAAAGCGTAACCTGTACAGAATTAGTTTCAGGGGTTCCTCCCTTTTTTCTCTTGTGCTTTTGACCCAAGCAAGGGTGAGCTCTAGTCATGGTCTCCATTGGGTCTCCAGTCATGGAGGAAAATCAAAATAATTTATCACCAGCAGACCTGCTCTAAAAGAAATAGTAAAAGATGTTCTTCAGGCTAAAAGAGATGTTATCAGAGGAAAACTTGAAACTTAGGGAATGAAGGAAGAGCAATGGATACAGTAAATATCTATGTTGATGAAAACTATTTCCATCCTCTTCAGTTACATAAAATATGTATGACTATTGAAAGCAAAAATCAAAAAATTATATAGTGGAGATTTCAATGTATGTAGATGTAGGGGGGAGGTAAGAAACCCATATGGCTGTAAAGCTTCCATATTTCGCTTGAAGTGGTAAAATATTACCTCTCAGTAGACTGTGAAAATTTGGTATGTATGCTGTAACCACTAGAGCACTACTAAAATTAAAAAAAAAAGGAAAAGATATAGCCAGAAAGCCAAGAAAGCCAATAGATAAATTGAAATGGAATACTAATTACTCAAACACAAATTAATCAAATAATAATACTTAATGTTCAAATAATTCAAAAGAAGGAATAAAAGAGAAAACAGAAGAACAAAATTAGAGTGGAAAATAAAATACATTACATGAAATCCACTTTAAACATAAAGGCAGGTTAAAAGTTAAAGGATGGAGAAAAATACATGATACTGCAATGGCTGTGTTATTATCAAAGTACATTTCAGAGCAAAAAAATATTTCAGAGAAAAAAAGGGACATTTCATAATAACAAAGGGTTTAATTCACCGAGAGGACATAACAAACTTAAATGTGTATGCACCTAACAACAGAATTTTAAAATATGTGAAGCAAAAAAGGAAAGAACAGAAAGGAGAAATAGACAAATCCACAGTGGTAGTTGGAAAGTTCAACGTTCTTCTCTCAGTAATCAATAGAACAAGAAGGTAGAAAATAAACAAGGGTATAGAAGACATGAACGACACTATCAACCAACTTGACCTGAATGTTATTTATATAGAACACTTTACCCAGTAACAGCAGAATGTGCGTTCAAGTGCACATGGCGCATTTACCAAGATAGACCATATTCTGCGCTATAAACAAACCTTAGCAAATGTTAAATAATTGAAAGCAAAGTATATTCTCCAAACATAATAAAATTAATTTAGAAATAAATAACATAAAGATATTTGGAAATGCTAATATTTTAATTTGGTTGTTGAGTATCTATATGTCCATATATTACTTTCAGTTTTGCACAGTTTAAACATTTCACAATAAAAACGTAAAATAAAATTTTAAACGTTTAGACTAGCCCAGAGACTGGTGGGTTAGCTTACTTCATTAGAGCGTGGTGCTGATAACACCAAGGCCCAGGTTTTGACCAGCCTCAATAAAAACAAAAACTAAAATGAAAAAACTAGCCCAGAATGAAAGCTTGGTGAGAATTCAAATAATCATAGTCCCTCATTACTATCTTGTTATCAGAGACTCTGTTAAGACTAGGAATGGGGAAGGGGATGGATGGGAGGGAAGTGAAGACCCTGCATTACCTCCCAGGAGGAAAAATCTATAACAATCAAGAACATGATAGAATTGTCAAAGGTAAAAGAATTGTCTTTAAGGTAAATCATTAAATTGTGAAATGTAAGCAATGGTTCTGTATGTTCCGTGACAGCTGATCAAGGTAGAAGATAAGGGAAAATTTTGAGAACTTTGCTGTCTCTCCAACAGTCTCTATCACTCCTCCCTTCGTTGCCACCCTTCTCTCTCAATTTTTTTCCAATTTTAGAACTCCTGGCAGAGATTGGATGGAGTCACCAGGTTTAATGAGCAATGTTGATTCTGGCCATTGATGTGCAAGCACCCACTTCTGCTCACAGCTGTGCCCACTCCTCTCCCCCACCATAAAATGTTTTGGTTAAGCTCCACCTAAGCTTAATAGCAGCCACTGTTTCCAGGATCTGGCAATGAGAATAAATCAGTTGAGTCCCAGCTGTGTGACTGCTTAGCCTTGTTTTCCTCAGCTGTGAAATAAAGGTAATTAACCCGTCTCACAGGAGTTGTGAAAGTGCTTTGTCAACAGGAAAAGCACCTTAGCACTGATTTATTGCTAAAAGACCCCATTCTCAGGATCTTGCTGTGGTGCGCACCCAGAGCAGCAATCAACGGTGTGACCTGAGTCAGTGAGCCACTCTATCATACTTACTTGAGGGAGAGCAGGGATGGTCGTTTTACCATCAAAATCCCTGCTCCCCTTCCACAGTGTGGAGTTGGTGCTAGAAAGGCGCTGACCAGCCAGAGATTACATTTCCCAGCCCCCCTGGCATCTAAGTGTGGACAAGGGACTATCTCTTGCCATGGGGACGTGAGCCACAGCTATTAAGAAGCAGAATGCCTTCTCCTTGCTCTTTTCTCTTCTTCTGGGTGGCTGGCTGTGTATGGAAATGACCAGACCCAATTTAATGGTTAGTCACAAGTTGGAAGGGGTCTGAGTCCCTGAGTCACAGTGCCTGGAGAAGGAGAGGTACCCAGTCCCAACAAACAGCAGCTTGGACTACCACACAAGTATGAAATGAATATCTATGATGTTGGAGCAATTACATTTGGGGATGCATGTGATAAAGCAGTTGGCATGATCTTAACAAGGAGGCTGTATAATGGTTCTGGGTTTAATCTCTTGCTCTGCCAAGGTTTTGTAACCTTGGCCATGGTATTTAGACTCTTTACACTCAGTTACCTCACCTGTAAAGTACAGATGATAATATTCTTGTCTCACTGGGTTGTTGTAAGTTGACTGATGAATGCATAGAAGGTGCCAATAACATAAATGTTCAATGAATGTTGGCCATTATTATTAACAGTACAGAATTACCAGACCTTTGCTGAAAGTTCATTCATTGATTCCAGGAAAAATTTCTATCTCTGCAGCTTATCTCCAGGTGACCGTCCATTACAGATACACATCAAAATACTTTCCAAAGAAACTTTTTCAGGGCCTTAGTGTTTTCCCTAGTTTGTGTCTTTATTTGAACCTAGTTAACTAGCAAAGTTGAAGCCTAAAATTGAAGGTCCAGTTCCTACCTAAATAGTCATACGTGTGGATTTAGTGGTAGTGAGTGACTTGACCTATGACAACTCAGAAGCCCGACTCACCTGTCCTCTCCACGGTCCAGTCAAGGATTCAGGGATGCCGTTGCCATACGGCTGCAGGTCTGCCTGTGACCAGCAGAGGGCAGTGCTGCAACAAACTGCTGCAACTTTAGAAGTCCCTTTCCATTGTCAACAGTTTGGGGGTTCTTTCCTCCCTGTTTTCATTCCCTGACTTTAGAAGAACGGTCATGATATTTCAGAAAAGCCCGGCTATTCTCATCGTGCTCAGCTTTTACAGCTCTGAACCTCTTGTACCGTCACTGGCAAATCACTTTGTTACCATGCACGTGGATGCTGGTGGCCACCACCGGCTCAAGTGAACATCAGGGGAAATATTGAAGGGAAAAAAAAGTTATAAAAAGGGCAGCCTGGGGGGGACGGGGATGGGCCTAGCGATGGTTGGGAGAGGCGTATAGCTGAATGTGAGAAGAGGCGCCCCCGCTCTTTCCCGTGTCTGCTGGCACAGCCACCTCCTCTCCTTGTCCTCCTTTCCTGAGTCACTTTACACCCACCCAGTTTCTGCGAACGGTTCCACCCCGTCTTCTCCCACACCATCAAACTCCGGGACTCGATCCTCTGAACCTCGGTGGCTCTCAACAGCGTGTGTGGGTCTGTTAGGTTTCAGAATCTCCTATATGGAAATTTCTGACAACACCTGTGCCGGGGTCTCCCTCCGGACCCCCCGGATTAGATGCTCGGATGTGTGAGAGTTTGAGGAAGATCCTGGATCATCGAGGTTCCCACGAGCACCCCGCCCCTGCCCTGGGACCACAGGCGTGGCTGGAGACCCAGGTGGGGCAAATGGCAGAAGAACGGAGAGGCGGGACGGCTGGGGGCGGAGTCGACGTGACTCCGCAGGTGACTGGTTCCGTTCCCGCCCCACTTTCCCCACAGGGAAATCTGAAGCCCACACACCCCCATAGGTGATCTCGCTGCTTTCTTAAGGAGAAAATGAAAGCTCTCCAACTGTTCTGCCGTCCTCTCCATTGCTCTGGGTTCCATGTTCTCCATCTTTCCTCCCCACTCAATGCTCAGCCCATTTCCACCTCCACCTGCGGCTGGAGCCCACCTTCCTTGCCTCCCCATTCTCCGTCCCCCACCTGCAACTTTGGTGTCTCCCTCTCCGGGGACTCATTTCCTCCTTCCCTTAGCCCCTTCTGATAATCACCAAGTCTTTTCAGGTCTCCCTGCTCCGATGGTCCTTCCACTCTGTCCCCATCTTTGTGCTGCACTTTGTCACTCCCTTCTATGACTGTCAACACATTCTCTGAACTAGCTACTCTGTGTCCACTCAGCTCCTCCCCAGACTGACCGACCCCAGGGGGATTCTTCTCATATGCTCATCTGACATCGACTTGCCCCAGTTAGAAAACCTGCCACTGCCTCCCGCCCAGCCCCTGCTGCACGGAGCCCCCTCGGCTCAGCACGCAGGCTCTCCGCGGCCGTCTCTTCCCTCCCTCTGTTCTTTTCACTCCAGCCATGTGTGCACCTGTGAGCCTCTTAAGGACTGTTTCTGCCTGGCGCTCCTTTCCCCATTTTGCTTCCTAAAATGAACACCCAGTCATCCTGCAAAATCCAGCTCAGGCACCACCTCCCCCAAAAGCCTTCCCTGACCCCCCGGATTGGTTCCGTCATTCTCTCTTCCCTGATGACTCTGACTGAATATTAGCTTCTCCCATTGTGCCTTCCCACTCTGAAACCTTGGAGTCATTAAGTATTCCTTCTCCCCCAAATTTACTCACAATTCTCTCTTCCTTCCTAAGCTTTGAGCTTCTTAAGGACGTGGACTGGGAATTCCTAATCACAGCACGCACAGGGCCTCACTGTGTTTTAGGTGGAGCTCTGACACCTAGAAACCCCCTCCCTCTCCCACCTCCACTGAAATTCCACCCACTTTCAAGACCCAGTCTCAAGGTCATCTCCTTTCCTCTAGTGACCAAGACAGAGAAGTACCGAGGAGATGACAGCACAGTTTGAGCACGCTAAGCCAGTTGAGCCAGGATTCTGATAAAGAATGGTGTCAACCAAGGGGAACACTCTAATGTGGGCAGCTTGGCCCAGTCACCCACCCACCTGTGATGCACACCTTGAGTCAACATGCCTCTAGCCCACAGTTGGTAGGGAGAGCTGACGTGAGAATGAACGGCAGCGAGGAGTTCTAAATGATCTCCCAGTCTAGAACAAAGGCAAAAACAAAACAGAACCAGCAACCAGAAAGCTTAGCAAAGATTCATGCTATCCTGCACTGAGGTTCAAAGCATGGATTCCATGGTGTGGCATGGGGGAGACAGGGTTTTATGGAGAGGACTTAAAGTTTCAAGAGTTTGGGTGGATTTCAGGCTCAGTCTGAGCCAACAGAGGGTCAGAGCTGCCAAGAGAGTGAATGTCACCATAGGCTTGTAAATAGAAATGCTGTGTGTAGGCAAGAGAGGTGGCATCCCCTTGCTGCCCATCCACACTGGTCAGGGACTGAGGTCTGATCTGGGCAACTCATGTCAGGAGGGATATGGACAAACTGGAGCCAGTCCCAAGGAGGATCATGTCTGTGACCCAGGATGGTGGAGGGTCTCGATACCAGGACAACTGCAGCACAGAACATTTGGTTGAAAAAAAGACTTGGTGGGAACATGAGAGCTATCTTCAGATGCTTGAAGACGGTCCTCTGCTTTCTGAAGGAGCTGGCATCTACTGTGTAGCTAGGGGAGGAGGAATCAGGGTCTCCAGATAAAAACTGTAGAGGGAGATTTTAGCTTAAAAACAGGAAAGATTTTTGAATGCAAATATTTTTATTACCTCTGTGTGGTGGAATAAGGTGGAAATTTTTATTTTTTCCTATTTTTCTTCTGATTTACAGAAGTACATGTTCTGTACTGAAGTGGACTTGAGTTGTTTTGGACCGCCCAGCACCCATTGCCCCTTCTTCTGGTCTTAACCCCTAATTTCACTTTGGGGAACAACTCCTCCCCCACTCTCAGGGGTTTAGGTGGAGCCGACCCTCCCTCTAGCTCCAGAGGTGTTTCTGTAAGCCAGGCCTGGCCCATCGGTATACTCCATGCCTTGTCCGGGTGATTAGTGTGGGGATCAGCCCTGACTCAAGCTGGGCTAACAAAAGTTGCCCAAGGCTAGTAGGAAAGAGATGTTCTCTTCAACCTGAGTTGCTGAACGGATAGGAGGTTCAGCTGGTGGTGACTTTCTTGCCTTTGCAAGGGGAAAGTCGGCTTGAGAGTGAAAGCAAGACTGAGGGAAGCAGAGCCAAGAGACCAGCTGATGGTGTCATTTGAGCCCCTACCTCCAGCCTTGCCTGAAGCCAGACCTAATTTCCTGAAGGTTTCAGTTCTATGAACCACTCAATAACCTTTTTTACTTCAGCCAGGTTATCAGTTTTCTGTCTCTTACCACCAAGGGAGTCCTGACTGAAACTGACTGAGAAGATTACATCTGTTGCTCATCTTAAGGATGCCAGAGCTGCCTGGCAATGGAATGACTACTGGTATTTAAGAAAGGTCATAAAAATCACCAATTGGTTAAGGATCCCATAAGAGACTCTGGATGAAGTGGCCTTCGATGTCCTTTCAGACCCTGCGAGCCTGTTCTGGATTCACCTGTGAATGCTGCTCCTCCCCGTCCTGGAACAGACTGCCTCCTTTCCCACGCTCCCTTCCCTTTGGGCACATCTTACTTTCTACTCTGGGCCGGAGATTCTGCGGCCGTTTCCTGTTTCCCTTATTATGTCTTTGAGTAAATGTAGATTGTGAGTTTTTCTTCTTAGCTCAATTAGTGTTTATGGGAAGAAAGGGAGGGAGGAAAGGAGAGAAAAAGGGAAGGAAAGGGAATGCAAGAAATCTACTTTTCATGGTATTTTAAGCCTTCATTATGAATCTCCATCCAGTTTCTTAATCATATTCTTGGTTCACAATTCCCTCCTTGTTGTGTTTGCTACTTTTTAAAATCCAAGAAGCTCTTCTATTTATTTTTTTAAATAAAATCTGTAGACAAGACTGCTCCTTAACAAAGATAGCTTGTATTGGAAGGTTTTATTCTAAACTTCAGTTCTACCCTCTTGACTAATTCTTCTTGCTTGCTTCTCTATTTTCTGGTGATTTTATTAGTTTTCTTAATAAACCTTCTTTATCAGAATGAAGTGCTCAGACCTAGAGGTACTTGAATCATGATGGTATATCAGGGGATAATTGCAGAGGATCCTTCCCTCCTGAAGTACTTAGACACTATTGTCTTGTCTGAATTCCCTAAGGATAACCAGATTGTGAGATATTCCTGCCAATCAAGTTACAGAAGCAAATAATCTGCCTAAGATAAGGCTTCTCTGTTTTCTTTTATCATTGAGACTCAACAAAAAACAAACATTCTAAAAACCTTCTACTTTTCATTGTCTGTCAGGTTTTTCTGTCTAGACATTTCTCAAAATTTAGAATGGTGCTGAGTATAATTGTGGCAGGTCCAGCTGGCCCAGATTTCCCTAAAGGGGCCTCTACATTGCAGCATATTTAAAATAGTAGTCACTGCCTCAAGCGGATGAGATGTCTAGAGGAATGATACTGTTTGTCTATGCATCCAAGCATTCACATTTAAATACTTATTGAGATTTCACTGTGTACAGCACTCAAACTCTGCAAGAAGATGCCAAAACCTGGGGTACTACCTTTGCTGTCTAGGAGTTTATCATCTAATTAGAGACACAAGACACATGCACCCACATATAACTTTCCTTTCCACTGAGTGAGTACCTGTAATCTGGGGTTCTCAACCCTGGCTACATGTTAACATTACCTGGGGAGATTAGAAACAATATTGATGCCTGAGCCTCACCCTACACAACTAAATGAAAAATAGCTGCATATATCCCAGGCATATCCCATATTTTAACCACTCCCCACATGCAATTCTAAAGTGCAATTAGATTTAAGGAACTTTGGCCTAAATCCTACCTCTTCTGAAAAAGAGAGAGATCAGTTTGCTCTCCTTGATTTCCCCAACCAGAAGGAATAAATATTATTGATTGACTCTCAAAGATCATGGTGTTTCCATCAAAGAAACACACAGGCAACCTCAGACCAAGTCCTCTTTTCCAGACAGCATAAGGAGTAGGAGAGTATGACAGGAGGGTCAACACACTGCAGTCCTGCCTATACCTGGAAGGTTTCTTTACTCAGTATTGAAGAACAGCAAGGGCCAATCAGCCAGATTTTGGAGACACCAAAGAGCTTAGAAAGCCACGGGCAATCCAAATACAGTTCAACTCTTGGACTAGCCATACATTTCTTGGCAGTCACTTGACTTACTTGAAAGTACCTCTGTTCATAAACTTGAGGTGCTGTAGTTATCTGGACTCAAATGAGAAGTAGATTTCATTTCACCAGACTGGCATCTTCAACAAGCAACAGACATCGACCTAGATTTTCTCCTCCTAGGCCTCCATCTTTTGACCATGTTCCCATCTAGTGCAGGTGCAGAGGCCCATCAAACGCAGCAAGCTGGACCATCACATCCCAGACAGACATTCTTAGGCACTGACGATGGCTGCCTGGCTGGGAGATGAGGCTAGTCTTGATTAAAGCTGTCTTTTATTCCCCTTTGTCAGAGTGGGCCCATTCAGCCATCACTAATCCATTTTCCCAAAGGATTCTAACCTAATCACCAGCATTTGTGGCCAAAGCCCTGACCCATCTCTAATTGTCCTGACCAATATATCTGTCTCCTCTTACTGACAGCTCAGGCCAGGCCAGGCTCCAAGTTCTACCTCAGAATGTGATTAATCAAGAGCATCAGAGCAGAGGAGAGGCAGACTGGAAACTTTTCATATGCTAGGAGGAAAAAAGCCAGACTCTGAGCAAAGGAGGTAAACGTCCAAATAACTGCTCCTAAGGGTACAGGCAAGATGCTTTGTTCAGAAGGTGGCAGGTTTTCCAAGGCTCCAGAGGGGCTCCAATAGCTTACTCAGGACCTACTGCCTCAGAGGAAATGAGAGGTTTCTCACCAATAGAAAACTCAGTCCTCAGGCCCACTTGGCCACCCAATTTCAGAGTGGTACAGGCTTGCAGAAGGGGATTTGGCATCATAATCTCTTCTGCCTGGATCTCAAGCTATATTTTCTGGGAAGCAGTGACACCCGGTGCTGTAGTCACTAACCTGCCTCCTGACCGTGTTGGCCCTGGGCCTGAGGGGTGAGATCAGACCATGCGATACCCTTCTGCCCTCAGCCCTACTCCCCATATCTCCAAGGGTTACAATTTTAAATGTCCCTTCACAAACTCCGAACTCTGCTAGTCTCTGCTGCCAAGTAAGCCGACCTTTCTCCGTGGGGGCCAGTGTGCAATGGCTGCAGACAGCGGCCCCTCAGTAGTGTTCACAGCCCATTACTGGTACGCAGTGCCCTAAGGGACCTGGGAGACAGATCTCTCCTACGGACGTTTGTGTCTCTGACCTCATGCTGTCCTTAACCTAGGCTCCAAACAGGCATGTGGAGTGACTTTGGAAAGCCCCAGGGCACAGTGGCCAAGGCCCACGTTGGCCAAGCCATCATGTTCAGTCCACCAAGCTGCAGACCACAGAGCACATGATCGAGGCCTACACAGGGCCAACCTCAAGTTCCCTGACCACCAGAAGATCCCCATCTGCCAAAAGTGGGGCTTTACCAAGTTTAATGCAGGTGAAGTTGAAGACATGGTAGCTGAGAAGCAGCTGCTCCTGATGGCTGTGGGGTCGGATACAACCCAGTCACAGGCCCGGACAAGCGGCTGGCCCTGCACCAGTGAGGGCCCTGCAGCACTGCCCCACCATCCTCAGGCCCACTGATTAATCCTACCTCCTGTCAAAAAAGAACCCTCTAGTCCGTTCTGTCCTTCTCTGCTTCCTTTGTAAGGAGCCTGGAGGGGGGTGGAAATGCCTCCTGGGACCTGTGCTCAAGGACAGCATTCCAACCTACCCCAGTGGCAGAGGCGGGGGCTGCTTTGTGGGAGAGGCGGGGAATTTAGCCGTAAAGTCCCCACAACACTAGCCGCATTCTAATCGCTCAGGCCACCACAGCCACTTAGTTTCTGCTACAGGTGAGACTTCCTCCCGCACTGCTGCTGTGTAAGGCAGAGTGAGGCCCACCCCAACATCAGCTGGGACAGTTAGCACCATCTCCCGCCCTTGAAATGTTTCATTTGGAATGAAGATTAATTAAGGCAAAAGAGCGGAAGATGTTCTTCCATTAAGCTTCCTAGCAAAGCCCCTCGATTCTCTTTATCTTGGCCCACGGAAGTTCAGTCCGAGAGAGACCGTCTTCACCCCGCACACGTCCGCGGTTCTGGCCTCTGAGTCCGCTCCGTCTTTCTTCTGCATCTTCTCCAGGAGCTTTTGCTTGGCCACATCCCAGTCTTACTCCAGCATTTGCTTATTTCAGGGCGTCTCCCTTTCCTTAATCAACCTTTCTGGACAAATCTGTTAAACCAGGCATCTTTCTTTCTTTCTTTCTTTTCTGACCTTTTTCCTTTTTAATTATTATTTATTTATTTTTATTGAAATATGTGGAGTACAGCATTGAATATCCATATTTGTATGTGCTGTATGTGATGCTCAAATCAGGAAAATAAGTATGTTCAACATAATACAATGTTATCATTTTTTTTTTTTTTAATCACTAACCTCCTCTCCGCCTCCCCCTTTCTTACTTCTGGTGGCCTTGGTTCTGTTCTCTCTTTTTTAAAGTTCAGTGAATTATTGTGATTGTTGTATCTTTCTTTCTTTTTAAAATTTATTTGTTTACTTTTTAATTTCCACTTATGAGTGAGAACATGTGGGTTCTCTTTCTGTGTCTGGCTTATTTCACTTATAATTTTCTCTAAGTTTGTCCATGTTGCTGCAAGTAGCAGATTTCTTTCTTTTTTATGGTCGAGTAGCATTCCATTGAGTATATATCCCACGTTTTCCTTATCTAGTTGTCTGTCGATAGACATTTAGGTTGGTTCCATAACTTGGCTATTGTAAACAGAGTTGCGATGAACATGGGAGTGCAGGTGTCCCTAAATGATGATTTCCATCCCTTTGGGTATATACCCAGCAGTGCGACTGCTGGATCATATGGCAGTTCTCTATGTAGTAGTTTGAGGAATCTCCATACTGTTTTCCATGACAGCTGCACTAATTTACAGTCCCACTAACAGTGTAGGAGGGTTCCCTTTTCTCCACATCCTCACCAGCAGTTGTCATTCTCTGTCTTTTTGCTAATGGCCAGTCTAACTGGAGTGTGATGGTACCTCAAAGTCGTTTTGATTTGCATTTCCCTGATACTTAGGATGTTGAGCATTTTTTCATGTGTCTATTGGCCATTTGTATATCTTCCTTTGAGAAATGCCTATTCAGCTCCTTTGCCTATTTTATAATTGGGTTACTTGTTTTTTTACTGTTAAGTTCTTTGAGTTCCTTGTATATTCTGAATATTAATCCTTTGTCAGATGCACAACTGGCGAATATTTTCTCTCACTCTGTAGATTGTCTTTTTGCTCTGTTAATTGTTTCTTTTGCTGTGCAGAAGCTTTTTAGTTTGATATAATCCCATTTGTTTATTTTTTCTTTTATTGTTTGTGCTTTGGGGGTCTTATTCACAAAGTCTTCGCCCAGTCCTATGTCCTGAAGCATTTCCCCTGTGTTTTCTTCTAGAAGTTTTCTCTTCTTTTGATGTAAGCACTTATTGCAATAAACTTCCCTCTTAGTACTATTTTTGCAGTATCCCACAAGTTTTGGCATGATGTGTCTTTATTTTCATTAGTTTCAAGCAATTTTTTGATTTCCTGTTTAATTTCTTGTTGTTTAATTTGCATGCATTTGTGTAGTTTCCAGAGTTTTGCTTGTTATTGATTTCTAGTTTTAGTCCATTGTTGTCTGAAAAGATACTTGAAATGATTTTAATTTATGGAAATTTGTTGAGACTTGATTTGTGACCTAACATGTGGTCTATCCTGGGGAATGTACCATGTGCTATTGAGAAGAATGTGTATTCTGTTGTTGTTGGATGATGTTCTTTAGATGTCTGCCAGGTCCAATTGGTCTAAAGTGTAGTTTAAATCCTGTGTTTCTCTGTTGATGTGTTGCTGGGAGGATCTGTCCAATGTCTAGAGAGGGAAGTTGAGGCTGCCAACTATTATTGTATTGGGGTCTATCTCTCTCTTTAGGCCTAGTAGTGTCTGCTTTATATATCTGGGTGCTCTGGTGTTGGGTGCATATATATTTATGATTGTTATGTCTTCTTGCTGAATAGATCCATTTATCATTATATAGTGGCCTTCTTTGTCTCTTTTTATGGTTTTTGGTTTAAAGTCCATTTTATCCAATATAAGAATTAGTAATCCTGCTCACTTTTGGTTTCCATTTGCATAGTATATCTTTTCACAATTCTGTGTATCATGTGTCTTTATAGGTGAGGTGAGTCTCTTGAAGACAGCATATAGTTGGGTCTAGCTTTTTAATCCAATCAGTCCATCTGTGTCTTTTGAGTAGGGAGTTTAATTTTTACAGTTAGGGTTTTTTTTTTGTTTTTTGTTTTTTTAAGATGACTGGTAAGGGGATCTTAACCCTTGACTTGGTATTGTCAACACCATGCTCTCCCAAGTGAGCTAACCGGCCATCCCTACATAGGGATCTGAACCCTTGGCCTTGGAGTTATCAGCACCACACTCTCCCGAGTGAGCCACAGGCCTGCCCCTTAGGGTTGTTATTGAAAGGTATTGTCTTACTCCTGGCATTTTGTCAATTTTCACTTGGATGTTTTAAATATCTTTTGTTCTTTTCTTTCCCTTTTATTAGTATTATTATTTATTTGTTTTTGATGTTTGTTGGCTTTTTGAGGTGGTAAGATTTAGTTTCTTTCTCTTTCTCATTTGCATTTTTGTTAGACCAGTGGATTTTGTTCTTTCTTGTGTATTCATGGTAGTGATTACCATTTTTCAGATTCCAGATGTAGGACTCCCTTGAAGATATCTTGCAGGGCTGGTCATGTTGTGGTAAACTCCCACGGTTTTTGTTTGTCTGGGAAATACACTATTTCTCCTTCATTTTTGAAGAACAGCCTTGCTGGGGTATAGTACTCTTGGCTGGCAGTTTTTTCTTTTAGTATTTTGAATATGTCATCTCATTTTCTTCTGGCCTGTAGAGTTTCTGTTGAGAAGTCTGCTGTTAGTATGATGGGGACTCCTTTATAGGTGACTTGATGCTTTTCTCTTACTGCTTTTAGGATTCTCTCCTTGTCTTTGGGCTTTGCCAGTTTGACTATAACGTGTCTTGGAGAGGATCTTTTGTTTGTTTGTTTGTTTGTTCGTTTGTTTGTTTTGGAAAATAGAAGTTTATTTTTTTAATGTTATTTTATCATTACATGATATAAACATTTTTTGTGGCACATTACCAATTTCTCCCTAAGAGGAGAGGATCTTTTTGGATTGAATCTGTTTGGGCATCTCTGAGCCTCCTGGATCTGAAGGTCTGTGTCTATCCTTATACTTGGAAAGTTTTCTGGTATTATTTCATTGAATAGGCTTTCAATGCCTTTTCCTTTCTCCTCTTCTCTGGAGCACCCAAGATTTGGGTGTTTGTGCACTTAAAGTTGTCTCCTAGCCCTCTTAGATTTTCTTCATTAAAAAAAAAAAAAATTCTTTTTTCCTTCTTTTTGTCTGCCTGAGTTATTTTGAAAAGACTATCTTTGAGATTAGAAATTCTTTCTTCTGCTTGCTCTAACCTGCTGCTTAAGCTCTTTATTGTGTTTTTTATTTTGTTGAATGAATCCTTCAGTTCCAGAAATTCTGCTACATTCTTTTCTAAGTTATTAGTCTCTTTGTAAATCTCCTCCTTTATGGCTTGGATTTTTTGTCTCTTTTCATTATGTTGTCTGAGTCTTCTTGTATCTTGTTGAGTTTTCTTAAGATTGCTTGGATTTCAATCATTTCAAAAATTTCCTGCTCTATAGGGTGTGGTACTTGTGAATTACTGTATTCTTTTGGTGGTGTCATATTTTCTTGTTTTTTTGTTTGTTGGGGGTTTTTTGTTTTGTCTTTTTTTTGTATTTCTGTACTGCTACATTGATGGCTGGTCATCTGGTACAGCAGTGGCTTCTTCTGTTACTCTGGAGTGGGCATTGAAGAAACAGACATCATCCTCTTTTTCTGGGCTCTGCTGGTGATTCTCCTTGTGTCAACATAGTCAAGTAGGCAGTGGGCTGCCTGCATGTTGGCAGTAGCTGTGGCAGTGGCTGTGGTGGACGACCTGTGCAGAAGTGCTGTTTTAAGGATGCTCTTGGAGTGTACTGCCTGTGGCTCACTCCTAGGACCCCAGGCATGCTCCTGCCTTCTGCCAGATGGTAGGGGCTGCCTGCAGCTAATGTCAAAGATCCTGGGCTTGCCCCTGCCTTTTGCTGGGCAGTGGGAGCTGCCCATGGCTCGCACCTACAACCCTGGGCATGCTGTTGTCTTCTGCCAAGCAGTGGGGGCTGCCCACAGTTCCCCCTGTCCCAAATTTTATCTCCAATGACCACAGATCACAGGAGAAGTATTGCCTATATTTCTGTTTATAGCTGTGAAAGTATGACCACACTTTTATATCTTAAAAAGCCACACTATGGGGCTGTTACTCCATTTAAATCTGGAGTATATATGGCACTCTGGGTGTGTCTTTTTCCATTTCTTTTTGTCTTTACTCCCCTCTGCCTCTCAGTTTTTCTACCTTAAAAAAATCTTCAAGAGTATTATAAAATAGAACTAAAATGCTTTATTTTTACATGTTTATTTTCCATAATTTTTTATCTTCATTCTTATTCTTTTAAAGATACCTTTATTTCTGAAAGAAAAGTAAATGAGTTGCACTTAGGTGGCCTGCCTCCAGTTTGTAAAGGCAGGATGAAGTGGAGAGGGCACTGTACCAGTAGTAACCAGGGACCTGAGTTCAGTCTCAGTCCTTCACTAGTCACCTGCCTTAAGACACAAGCCACTGATATCTCCCTTCCTTCTTTCAATTATAAAATGGAGAATGATATCTTTATAGCCCCTACTCACAGCCCATATTCATGGGTTATTATGAAAATCAAATAAGCCAGTATTTGTAACTGTAGTTTGAGAACAAACATAAGCTATGATTCCTTTTAATCTTGCTTACGGTGAATTTGAATCTTTCCATAAAAGAATTTTTTCATGCTCATTCTCTAAGTTATCATTTTGATTTCTTTGGAAACCTTGCTTGCATTTATGTGATCAGAGCTCTTGCTGGTGCATAAGTCTTTTCTTTTTCTGGGAAGGATGTTCTGCAGTCCGTCTGCTGCTTTCTGGAAGTTCCATTTCAGAAGGAAGCCCTGGTGAGGTTCCATCTCCACATCTGCAAATCACATCCACAGGGAAAATGTAAATCACCCAAGTTACTGTGTTAAGTTTTCAAGGATATTATTCAGGGAGTAGGTGTTGCCTTTGGGCCAAATCACTTGAAATCATCGTGACATCAGCCCTGTCACTGAAAAACTGAGCATGCACTCACAGGAAGCAGGGAGAAGGGTGGATGATGGGACACAATGTTACTCTAAGAAAGGCCCCCTTCCTAGCTCTCCTGAAGTATTAAAGATAATGCAGTGGGAGAATGAGGCAGAGTGCCTTGTGTATGGTTAAAGAGCAGTAAAAGGTAACCAACCAGCAACAGTGCTCTCATAAATAACCCTATACACAATGAAATAGCTGAGATGACTCATGACTCCTTATGGAATGAGGAGATACACAAACCATAGTTTAAGCTTCATGGGTGATAAGTACATGAAATATTTGCTCCCACCTCCTTTCTTGGCCACATCCGACATCACTAATTGATCACTGAATAGTCTGCAGATGATGCTGAATGCATCCCTGAATCCTTCTTGACCCAGATTAAAGAGATGCTTTTGAGCAGATCAATCCCAGATGCTAATTGCTATGAAACTGTTGACCATTCCCAGTTTAAGTAACCTACTCAATGTATTCATAGCACTTGGTCAAACATTCAAAACACGTCATCGAAGTTGGCATATTCCTCCTCCTCATCTTCATCATCAATGTCATCATTGTACATGTCCTCATAAAGCCAATTTGAGCTGTTTTCATTGAAAGACACTTTAGTTTAGATATAGGACTCCAGCAGTGTTGCAGGGCACTTCATTCCTTGCTTTTATAGTTCAGTTTCAGTGGCTAGCTGAAGTGATTATTTCCGAGTGATTTCAGCATGTTCTTTTCCTTTACTGTCCCTCCACTTCCAATTATAACTGAACATATTTCATAAAGGAACAAAGCTATGTGCATTATTCCTTTTTGTATAGGGGTTTTCTCTTCCTTATAACAGTAGGGTGATACCACAAATCTAGTTCAGAATCCTAATGAATTATTGAATCCATGAGAACAACTACTGACATTGAGGTGGACTCTAGGGAAAACATCTGGCAGGAAGAAGTCCCACAATAAATTAGGGAACTCAACCAAAGAAAAAAGTTAAAGGGGGGTGCTCCTGTAGGGAAGACAACATTCCATACTGAATAATAGGAATAATAAATGAAAGGTAGAACATATTCAATAGAGAAAGGAGTTCAGTATCTTTTCATTCCTCCTTGGCCTCTTTGTTTAGTAGCTTGGAAAGGAGCACTTACCCAGTGCCGTCCTCCTCTAAGTTTGGAGGCCTCAGTCCTGGGGAGCTGGGCTGCTCCAGAGATGCATCAGCTGGGTATGCAGTTAAGAAGAGTAGGCTCCTGAGAGGTTTTCTGGCCCAGAGCAAACAGGGGACCCAGCCCCAACTCCTGTAGTGCCAGGCTTTTCTAAGATAGCTTAGCAGGCCTTAGATAATGCAAGCATCAAAACTGGTGGCAACCTGAGACACAGCCACCTGCCCTCTTGAAGAAGATTCATGGGAATCCATCTCCCTGGAAGCCAGATGAAGACATACCATCATGGGCTAATACCAAGGTTTCTTCAGTGTACAAGTCAGAAGAGGATATGTTGTTAATATGTAGGAGGAAGGTGGATGTAAGACAAGGTGAAACTTTTAAAAAATAGAGTGAATAGAATAAAAATCCTAAATTTGAATATAATAATAATAATAAGTGAATAGGATAATAATCCTAAATTTGATGGCAAGTCATCACTTCTAATTACCCCCTGAATTCAGCACTGGAGCGAAATAGTGGACCCAGTCAAATTAGAGAAAACTATGAGGCCTTGATCCATCAGTAAACACAGGCTGCTCTATGGAAACAAGCGAACTGACCACAGAGCACTCCATCCACTTCCCACCAGACAATCAAACTAACATGGTGCTGAACCATCAGGAGTGCCATCTGCCTGTGCTGTTGGTGTGTATTCACATAGTAGGCAGCTTGGTCCAACACAAACCTGAAGGAATATCACAAGACTCAAACTCAGATGCACCTGTTAGCCACTGGGCTCAGCAACCACTGTGGCCAGCAAGGATTCCCAGGGCAGGGGTCTCTAAAGTTGGAAAAAATCAGATAGTTCAGACATAATCCCAATTTCAAGAGTGGCACGAGAAGATTGACCAAGAAGCAGGCTGTGAGTAGACTCCCACCTACAACCAAAGGTCTCTGCCCCAGCATCTGAGAGATGGCCAGAAAGGGGGGGCTTGAAAGCCCTGAGTTTTTCTCAAGAGCTGACCACATGAGGGTGTGGAACTTGGATTCTCCAAAATCCTAGGCCAGAAGGCACTAGTGACTCTCAGCTCCACCTTCAGCAGGCTCTACACTCTATATGTGGTAGAAACCAAGTCTGGAGGTAAAAGATTAAAGGGATTGAAACTATCTCCTGACTTGTGATCTGGCCAAGGTCCTTACATTATGCTTTTGATGTGATGAAGGTAGACGAAGGGTACAGAAGGGAGAGATGAAGCCGATGAGAATGGATAAAATGCAATTAACATTTCTTTACTCCTGGTCAAAGGGATTCTGGCTCTGTAATTAGCTCTGCTTTTCTAAGTAAAACCAGCCAACACATCTTGCCATAGCCTGAATCTGTACTTTCCCTGCTAAAATAATGCTGTACCTTACATAACACTGTCAGCCTCTGTACATCTCTGATTCCTTAAGAACACTACAGCACCCCCAGCTGAGTGAATACTGTTGTCGGGTATCCTCCCACCCCTTAAGGAAATATTTGTCTCAGTCTACCTGACCAGGACTGGGCAGGTTTGACTAGTCTGAACAGACTTTCTGGTTCTTTTTCTTTGGAAAGATGACCAGTAAGGGGATCTTAACCCTTGACTTGGTGTTATCAGCACCACGCTCTCCCAAGTGAGCCATGGGCCAGCCCTAGACTTTCTGGTTCTGATGTTCTTTGATGTCACTTCCTGAAGGAAGCCTTCCCAAACCCACCTCATCCTCTCTCTCACCTTCTGGTGGAAAGGGTGCCTCCCCTTGGTACTCCACAATGTCTTGCCCTCTGTGTGTCTATCCATTAGACTGTGAGATTGCTGAGGGCATAAGCTACATTTTTTTTCTATGTTCTCAAGGTCTAGTTCAGGTCTAGGGCCACACCATGGTCCAGTAAATGCTTCTGGAAAGGAAAAGGGGAATAGAATGATCAACTTGTCCGGATTTGCCTTGGCCTTTTCTGGTTTTAACATTGAAAAGTTCTGTGTCCTGGGAAACCCCTCAGACTTGGGCAAACTGAGACAACTGGTCACCCTGGTCAGAAAGAAGAGGGAGGGAGAGTGAGGCAGATAAGAAAGAGGGAGGAAGGAGTGAATGAAATTAGGTCCAAGTGCGCCTGGGGCAGGGCTGTCACGTGTACTGGCTGACTCGCCAGCAGGAGGGGAGGCCCGCCCCCCCACTGAGGAGGCAGTGACCGAGGGCAGGAGAGCTCCTGCAGACTATGGGGCGTTTCGGTGGCCTTATCCCTGTAAAGAAGCAAAGGGACAGTGGGCCAGACTTGATCCAGTCATAATTGAATCTTGGAAGTAGAGTTGTTATGTTCATTTGGGAAACCGCCATTGAGCACCTGCCCTTTGCCAGGTTCTGTGCTACATACTGACAATACAGGAGAAATAAGAACAGGCCTGCCTTGCAGGAGTCCAGAGCAGCAGGGCATGCTGAGGAAATGTGCCATGGCTTCCCTCTTCCTGCATGTGGGCAGAGCTCTGCCCACACAGCTGATGCACACAAATGTAAAGGGCAGTCTGTCTTGGGCTGGCATAGACATTGTCTAACTTGGGAATCCTAAAGGACAAGTGTTATAGTCTCTACAATAGGCCTTCACCATGCATCCTGTGTCCATAAAACCCATCGTGGGAGAGAGCTGTTGATTTGTTTGTTTTTAAGCATCATGCAGGCCTTCCCAGAGGGCTATTGGAAGGATCACCAGGCCCCTGGCTTAAATTAGATGTGACATCATGGCCAGGTGGACATAAGGCTGCCTGGGACTGCTGGGGGCCAGGCACCAGCAGGATGCCCAGGGAAGAGGAAGGATGGAGGTTTCTGTTGAGCTCAGGGCAGGTGGAGCTAATCCCCAGACATTAGCCCTGCCTGCACCTTCCATGGCCCTCCATTTCAAATGGCCCAAGGGCCAGTGGCCAGGCAGCTGTCTCCTAGCCCAGAGATATGGCACAACCAGGGCTGTGACACAGGACACAAGGCCAGTGTCCTGCCCTCTTTTTGCTTTACTCCTGATTTTCCATTGTCAGCAATAGGTTGTGGCCCAGCAAGAACTGTTTTGGTGACTTTCTTTGCAGCCCACAGACTAGAGACTGGGAAAATGTGGAGGGGAATTGACCATCTGTCTCTTGGTTGGTGTGGACTCTACCCTTAGGTACAAATTCCATCGATCTGACACTGTGTCCCTTGGCTCTTAATAACTACTGACTGATTTCTTCCCTAAACTCCCACCCCACCCCTACCCACTACAGTACCTTTAAGGAATGTATCATTTTATGCCAAAGAGAAACAACATCTTTCTGAATTGTTTCAAACCTCAGAAACAATGTAGGAAGCACTCTGTTTTACAGATCAGAGTGGAACAGACATGGATTAAGTCTTCTCAGAATTAAGATTAAATCATCAAGCCTATAAATGATGTCTCTCTCTCTCTCTCTCTCTCTCCTTTGGCCTGTTTATAGAATTTTTCCTCCTTTTTCCTCTCTCCTTCTCTTCCTTGTTTCAGACCATGAGCTGGGGGTATGACAGTAAAACAGGACTTGTTCTCTGCCTTGCGGGAGTTTGCAAGTAATTGGGGTTACTACGACAAGGCAAAGACTTGGAGCTCAGCTTCTTACCAGGCAGACTCATTGGTGAAGCCCTCCTTCAGCCACCCAGCCACTGTATCCCGTGTTAACAGGCTATTTAAGCAGCATGCTAAATGGAAGAGGAAATAACTGGGAAGGCCTGAGGGGAGAAGGAAAGGAGCAATTGGGAAGGCTTCACAGAGGAGGTGATATTCGGGGTTGTGATTTGAAGAATGAGTGTACGGGGGCCGGCCCGTGGCTCACTCGGGAGAGTGTGGTGCTGATAACATCAAGGCCACAGGTTCAGATCCCTATATAGGGATGGCCGGTTGGCTCACTTGGGTGAGTGTGGTGCTGACAACACCAAGTCAAGGGTTAAGATCCCCTTACCGGTCATATTAAAAAAAAAAAGAAGGAGAATGAGTGTAGTATGCAGCTAAACTTTAACAAAAGTTCTCAGCAATCCATAGTGAAGATAAGTCAAAAGCATGACAAAGCAAATTTATATCAGGGATTTGGCTTTTAGGATAAACAGAGGGATTCGGCCTGTATTTCACGCAGGCTGGGATACTTCTCTCCGCTGTGCAGTTGGTGTTCCTGTCCAGGCTGCTGCCCTTTGTGACACCTTAAGATCTCATGTTTCCCATCTGTAACAGAGATAAGAAAGTAAGCTAATGTTTTGTGGAAAGCTTTTCTAAATTGAGGGTGAAGACAAAAAAAGATTTTGGCTCTGTTCATAGTTAACCAGAAATTTTCATTAGCCAAAATGAAATGTCCAGACTGCTGTCCTTTGAGATGCCGTAAGATCTCCTGTTCCCTGTTCCCCGAGCCGGCCGGTCAATTGCTGCATCCGTCTTTGTGTCGTGCTTTCTTCCTCTTCTTTGCTCCCAGGCCTCCTTTTGCTCTGGGTTCTCGTGCTCCTGTCTCCACAACAGCATTTTCCTCTCTTCTCTCCCGCCCTCTCAGCTGTCAGCGCTTGACTCAGCCAGAGCTGTGTGTGTGGGAACCAGCAGGGAGTGAATCAGTGAGTCGGGACTCGAAAGGGGACTCGTCATGTCTTTACTGTTCACTTGATGGGGACACCTAGTTCTTCCTCAGCTGACCACTCTTACTGAAGCTATTTTTGTGGGTGAGGCCATCATCCTAGACTCCAGACAGAATATAAAAAGCGATGCACATGGGGTGGATGGTCAGAGACATGCGTGTTTCTCGGGGAGGAGTTGGGAACTTTGACAAGACACAGCTGGCTGAGGGAGTGAGCTGGAAGATTCAGCCCTGGGGTGAGAAGAGGAGGAGGGGACCTTTAAATAGCAGGTGGCTTCACTGTTTCTATAAATGAAAATGGTACGTTTTCACTGAACACTGATTACGAAAATGGTCTTTTATTAGACAGCTGTACCAACCCATAGGAAGGCCCTAGAGGATCTAGCTGGGGAGCTTTCCCTGCAGTTCATAAACATGGTTGATTGCACCTCTCCACATGGCACCAAGAGCGTTTGGTATTTCTTTCTGCTCAAGGATTCTGCACAGGCCAGGAATGAGTGGCCTATGGGAGTAGAAGGACAATAACAGGCCAGGGCTTCACTTCAAACACTGCCAGATTTAATTATACTTGCCCTTGCCATTTATGTATTTATCTGAGAGTCATTCATCCTACTTTTGAGGAGACTGAAAAAAGAGACACAGGGGTTCTGCCCTGGTGGGTGGGGAGGGAGAGAAGAGGGTGCTGAGAAGAGGCAGGGCTTGCAAGACACCAGCAGGGCTCCTCCACATATGGCAGAGTGGAATGTAATTGTCTCTCTTCTCTTTAATTAACTGAAAAATCCCTTCTGAGATGGCAGAATGAAGTGGAGACTAGGAGCGCTTCCGCCCTGAGTAAATCACCTGCTTTCCAGCCTCCTTGCTTTCAGGCAGCTGCAGCCCGCATCTCGTGGCAGGTTAGAGTCGTCCACCTCACTTGCCAACCTCCCTTGCACCATGGCAGCCCATGTAGTTGAGAAATCGCAGTCCAGTGTGGACCAAAACCTCACAGGCCAGGTCTCCATGCTAAGCCAGGGGACCCACTATCATTTCCCAAGAAGGGGTAAATAATAACAGCTAATCTTTACTGAGCACCTACCAAGTGTCAGGCAGTGCTGAATGTTTTATATTCATTAACTCATGTAATGATACAACTCCATGAAGTAGTTTTCATTTTCAGATGAAGCCACAAGGACTTTTTCACAGAGACACTGGAAAGCAGCAGACCCAGGATTCAAGCCCAGGTCGGTGAGAAGCCTGAGGCTCTTACCTACCAGCCTGCACTACGCCCTTCATACTGCACTGCCACTTTCCAAATATGCCCTGCTCCTCCCACCCTCATTCTAGCTACTCCTCCGTCCCCCAGGATTTCCTACAGATGAGTGGCACTGCAGTAGTGCTCTTGCTGCAAATGTCAGGTTTCCTTGGTCAGATTTGCTTATGTGTGAAGTTTCCTGCTAAGATATATCAGACTATTCTGGAAATGTAAATGCAGGCAGAAGTTTACTGCAATCCATCTGCCATGCAATGAGAATAGATGCTTAAAGGCTCCCTGATGGAACCACCTTCTTTAGAAACCTAGGAGAACCAGGAGCCCATAAAGGGAGCCAACACTCTGCCATCTCATCTAAGCCCCTCCAAGAGAGAACAGTTTCAAGAGGTGCATTGTTCAAGAAGTATCCTCCAGAACGAAGGCCTCTCTCAAATATGTGAATCCATTTCAGCCAAGTGAAGAAAATTGATTTCACAACTTGGAAAGATAGTTTTGACAGTAGCCCTGGAAAAATCGCTGGGTCTTACTCCATTAAATCAATGTGGAGACTCAGCTGGATTCCCCAGGCAAAGAGTGTGCAGAGTATAAAGTTTTCCTTCTCACCCTCAGAGGGACAGTAGGCCAACAGAAATGCCAACGTTCTAGCAGCAGGACTACAGACATCTTGCGGCATGTCCATTCCCCAGTGGGAGCAAAAGACAAGCACATTCACTTCCCAGATAGCTGGTTTTGGAAGCCAGGGCCTGGCTGTTCCCAAGTCCTCTCCTAATCATCCGGCTTTGGCTTGAAAGACTAGGGTGGAGGCCACTCCTCAGAGAAACATATCTGCCCTTTGGTTGCAAAACATCTCCAAATGATTGATGAACCAGTTCCAGGGAAGAAAGACATGTCACCAGCACCTGAAATACAGCCACCACTAGAAGAAAATATTTCACTGTTTCAGGCAGCCCCAAGACATATGGACATTAATTAGATAGGAATGAAATATAAGCAGATTCAGTTGCAGCTGTAGGGGCTTCAGGCAACCTAACAAAGGAGTCATGGTCCCATGTAACAAGATGAGAAATTTACTCACAATAAACTGTGACCTTTGTTTTCTCCTTGGGCTCAATGTCTCTGGTACCAGATCCAGCCCCCAGCAAGGGCCATAACTCTTTCTCAGCAGATGGTGTCCACCAGACTTAGGAAATTGGGTGGAGACCCTCCCACCTGCAGGTGGAAATGTCACAGACCACGTTGGCCCAGGGCACACTGTTGGCTCAGGACAGAGCCCAGTTCAGGGTGGGCCTCACTTGGGGAAGCCACTAGCCTTGTCCAGGCCTGATCACCAAATTTTGTGCTCCTGTTTTGTGACCTTGTGACCACAAATTATTTCACCTCCCTGAGCCTTTGATTCATCTTGGGTAAAACGTTGGGATCAGACTAGGTATGTGTTTTCAAACTTTTAATTACAATTTTGTAGACTAAAACACAAGGGACCCAGTAATACATAAAACAAATACAAGTGGAGCTTCTTCAAGGTTAGTATAACTTAGTGGTAAGGGGTTTTATAATTCAAATTTCGTCTCTGCCACTAAGTAGTTGTGTGACCTTGGACAAGTTACTTATTGTCTGAGCCTCAGCTTTCTCATCCATAAATAGGGATTATAATAATACCTACCTCATATAGTTACTGTAAGGATTAATGAGATGATGCGTGCATGGCACTCAGCATAGAAGTGTTCGAGAAGCATTTGCTGCTATTATTCACCATTATCAGGTTGCAGCAGGTCTGGGACCTCAAGTTTCATACATTCAGTCCTTTCCCCTCATTCTTACTCCATCCTCCACAGCACAAAAGAATGTTGAGAGATCTCAAGGCTCTGTGGGGCCCAGCTCAGAAACCACTGGGTAGATGAGTGTTTCCTAGACTTTCCTGAAGTCAGAGTCATGTGAGGTGCTTGTTAAATACTTGGGTGACGATGTTTCAACAGACATGGTTCAGGTCCCAGGCTCTGTGCTTAACAAGCACTCAACATATTATCTTCAGGCACTTTGTGGGGCAACTGATATACCCAGATTCCATCTCTATCTCTGTGTCAATCAGGGGCAGGGCCCACCCCTAGAAACCCCTATAGGCTCAGGGCTTCCCAGCCTGGGCTGGGGGGAAAGGGCCTGAGCCTGGCTCTGCAGCACCTGCTCAGCCTGCAGAACGCTCAGGCTCACCCTCTCGCTGACCTCCTGGACTCTGGATCCCGGCCTCTGCCTCTAGCCTCTCAGCCTCAGCTGACTTTCCTGGCCCTGAGCATGTGCCTGCCTGGAACTAAGGTCTCCACTTTAACCTCCCCTTGGCCTGCCCTGTGCTGTTATTGCCAGCATATGGTGAGGCAATTTCATGGGAAGATGGAATCAGGGGACTTTCTTGGTCCTGAGCATGTGCCTGCTCAGAACTAAGGTCTCCACTTTAACCTCCCCTTGGCCTGCCCTGTGCTGTTACTGCCAGCATATGGTGAGGCAATTTCACGGGAAGATGGAATCAGGGGACTTTCCTGGTCCTGAGCATGTGCCTGCCCAGAACTAAGGTCTCCACTTTAACCTCCCCTTGGCCTGCCCTGTGCTGTTACTGCCAGCATATGGTGAGGCAATTTCACGGGAAGATGGAATCAGAGCATTAGAGTAAGAGATCTAAAGGAATGCTATTTTCTGCCTAATCTGTTTCCTCCCCATGGGTCAATTTGGCTGCACTTTTATTTTGAAACAAAAGAACCTAGAAACAAATGAGCAAATACCTTATTATTGAGAACCATCTGCAGAAAGTCCTATGAGCAGCTCCAAGGTCAAAGCTATCTGTTCAGTCTCATACACAAAACAGCTGATAGGCAGGCAGGATGGGAAATCATAAAATCATAAGAAGCTTGGGCAAAAGCAAGCATCTTCTTTTCACCTGAATGTAAAAGTAAGAATTCTCTCTGCAACCCAAATCACCAAGCTAACAACATTTGTGTATTTACTAGAAACAACAATGATCACGTTGAGTTGGTTGAGGTGGTCAGGAAGAATCGACAGCAGCTCTGAGACTCATTCTTGGCTCTTTCCTTCTCTTGATCCCAGATTTTCATTTTTTAAAAAGTGCCATCTGTTTTTTCTGTAACTTTCATTTTGAAGAAAAATAATTTTGATTCTTGAAATTGTGAGTTTTCTCTTTCTTTCCCCAGCCTGATCTGTCTTTCTGCATAGGTGAGGAAGAAGATCAGGAGGTGAGTTTTTATTAATACGTCTGTGTGAGTAACATCCACCAGCAAAGGATGAACCCTGTGATGCCAAGATGTTAGGCAGAATTTTAAGTAAGATACACCACGGGCTTTGCTTTAGGTTGCCAAGAGACTCTTCCATGGTGGCGATGGAAATGCTCTATATCTGTGCTGTCCAATACAGTAGCCACTAGCACATGTGGATACCGAGCACCTGAAATGTGCCTAGTGCAACTCAAAAACTACATTTTAAATTTTATTTCATTTTAATTCTGTGTGTGTGTGTGTGTGTGTGTTTTGGGGGAGACTTCAGGGGATATAAGCAGAGCTGGGATTGCACAACTGCAGGCTCTGACCCCATCCCTCCTCTCTTGGTCCTTGGTCCTTCCACAAACCACCACCAATTGTCCAAACATCTCCTGAAGCACCTTCTCCCAGCCTATGGCCACAATGCCTTATTTTTGTTTGTTTTTTAGTGATGGTAGCTTCCAGCTACTGTTGTTGTTCTGTGGGCTAGGCTATCCTGATCTAACTACAATATTCAAGTCTTCTAGTAGAAAAAAGTAGTTTTGTTCTACCTTGCCAAAACTTCAATCCAAACCATTAAGCATTTTGTTGATAAAGAACGTGAGGTCAAGTTCCAGCTCAGGTAAAAAGAGTGCCACAATCCATTAGACACATCTGCCATGGGTGTGGGCACGGGTGACAAGGTGGCGCTGGCTCTTGTGTTTGTCAACCCACAGTCAATCCTTGTTGGAGCTTCGCTTCACAAACCAGTGAACTAATTAACATCACATGTCCAGACTGTTCTGTACAGGTACTATTGGACCTATACTTTTTTTTTTTTCCTTTTTGTCTTTTTTCGTGTCCGGCAACGGATCGCAACCCTCAGTGTTGTGCCCGCGCCAGACCGGGACCGGCAACGGGATCGCAACCCTCGGTGTTGCACCCGCACCTCGCTCAGCCAGTGAGCAGCAGGTCTGTATGTGGGATCCGAACCCTCGGCGGGAGCGCCGCCACGCTCCCAAGCGGCGCACTGTAGCAGTGCGCCACCGGGCCGGCCGTATACTTTTTAATCTATTTGACAACAGATGGCCTCCTATTTTCTTTCTCTCTCTTGTCCCCTTAGTGCCTGCCTACCTGTCCATCCACCACCATACCCCCAACCCAGTATCTGTGACCTTTTAAAGTCATTTGGCAAGATACTATTAAAATATATAAGTATTTCATATAAAATCTAATCTTTTACTAAAGAAAGACTAAACTAAGCCAATGAGATTGAATTAGGAAAAAGGAAAATCACCCTTCCAACAAGTCTGCCACTCTGAGCTGAAAGAAAAAGTAATCAGCTGGTTCTCAAAGAGAAACAAAAAACAGAAACAAACAAACCTGGGTGTCTTCACAGTGGGCCAAAGAGAGACCCTGGAGGAGCAAGCATCCCCCAAATACGTTGTGTGGCCATCAGACTGATGAAAAATAGGTCACGGTAATGAACTGGAGCCTGGACTTGGCCTTGTGGCCTTGGTGCCCAATGGAAGCCATGGAGTCTGTCCTCATTGCATCCAGGGAAGCTTGCAGGGCACCTGGCACAGGATACTCAACAATACTTGCTTGCTGATTATCTCATTTTAAATTCTCATGAACTTATATTTTTAAAAGAAATTTGGCAAAAGAAACCAAGTAACTATTTTTGGTTTCTCTTGAGGTTACATTTTATTCTGCACAATTTTGAGCCAATCCAGTATGAATATATAATTGCACATGGGGTAGTTTTAGCAGCTTTACAGAAGATGAACTTCCTGCCACTGGTATTTATGTTCTGATGCAGAAGACATGAAAAGGAGGTGCTGGTGAACGATTTGCTGTTCAGGACATTTTACCCTCAATCTGTATTTGATTTTCTCTTTACCCATTTCCATGTCTTCTCCTTTTTCCTGGGGTGGTGGGGCGTGGGCTGGTAGGGAGCCCAGCAGGATTTAGGATTGTCTTCCCTGACCCATGGCTGCAGTGGCTCTGGAAAATTCCTTTCCTTCAGAGCCTTGGTGAATGAAGAAGCAAGAAGAATTATGTCAGAGTCAGACTGCGCCGTGAGCCTCTGTGGCGATGTCTAGGACGAGGCGGGAAAGAGGGGATCTTGATTTCCTACCCCATGAATCTACACACACACACACACACACACACACACACACACACACACACACACACACCCTAAATAAATGGCACCCCTTGAGATGGAGGCCCCTTCTAAGGAGAAGCAGAAACAGCCTGAAGAACTGGCACCCTCTGGAATTTACTGCCTGCTGTTTCCTCCTCAGCCTCTCTTCCCTTCACCCATCTCTCTCAATTTAAAAGCTCTTCACTTTATCCTATAAATTTTTTCCTGTTATTTTACAGTGTTTACAACTCTCAAGTTATTGTTAGCTTCACTTACTAACATGTTTTTAACTTTCACCTCATGGCTCTTGGTTCTCATTGTAATCATATTTAACTTCATTTTTAGATTTTTAATCTCTATTGGAGTTCAGCCATTATCTTATTTTAAATCTCATCTAGATATAGCTTGCCTTAAAGAAAAAAAATCTGTTATTGGAATTGTAACTTTTCTTCCAACTTCCTAGACACAAAATTTTGTAAATTTTCTTTTTTGAATTTGAGGCCTTTTGTTTCTCTCATTTTTAAAACTGATTTATTTTGGTTATTTTTTTCTCCCTTTATTTATAGTGAAGTTTTAAACAAAGTTGCTTACTTTTAAATGACTTTTTCAGTTTAAAATGCTTGGTTTTAAGCCCATTCTAACCTTTTAGTCTTCTTTTATTACTGGACTTAAATCTTACGACCTTTCTGTTCTTTCTATTTTTAAAAATTTTCTTTGATTTGTTTTTCAAATGGTCTGCAGAAGTCGTAGCCCCAAGAGTGGTAATAGTGGGGGAAGCCTCACAGCAGACAGGTTGGAGGTCACTGTCCCTCCCACAGCCCCTGCAGGCTCTTCCCTCTTGTCTTAACTGGGAGATCAATTCAGTTAAGAGTTGTTTGACAAATACCCTCTCCCCACCTGTCTGCTGGGAATTTCAGGTTAATCCCCACCCTGCCCCCAGAAGTAAGTCTCCCTGTACAGATGGAGCCTTAGGAAAAATAAGTCTGTGGGCCTTATTTCTGCCTCTCCTGTGCCCTGAGCATCTTTGGGGCATGGGATTGTGTCTGACTCTAAACGTCCCCAATCTTCTTCTCTCTTGCAGGGGAGAACAGGATGCCCTTTCGAAAAGATAAAAGTACCTGGATCAACTCTCAGAGCCCTACTGGACTGATGAGATGCTGACTTTAGGAAATTTCCCTCCAAATCTCCATTGAGTCCCTTTGGAGGAAGCCCCCAGGGAGGCTGTCTTCCCCCTACGGAGATCTGCCCCGCTATTGCCTAATCCAACACCACACACTCCCACCCAATTTCAGGAAGGGGTATCTTCTTTAGACCTTTCCTGACAAAGAGATTGGCCATCCAAACTGCCCTTCTGTCATGTCCAAACTACTGTCCCTGGTAGTGACCCTTGGGAATTCTCCTTTGGCTCTTTGGTCAGTTTAGAAGTCCTATGAGTCCCCTTAATTCTAGAAACTTTAAACGTAAACTGTCGTAGCTTGAAGTGGCTTAGCCCCCTAGATCTGGTGAGCCATCTTACAGGGAAAAGCCCAACCAAATTCACTCTAAAAAGCTTGGCCTAAAGTCTCCAATTATCTGAGTGTTGAACAAGAGAATCTGTGCCCCAGTGGAGAAGCAGGT
Source organism: Galeopterus variegatus (assembly GCF_000696425.1). Lineage (NCBI taxonomy): Eukaryota > Metazoa > Chordata > Mammalia > Dermoptera > Cynocephalidae > Galeopterus > Galeopterus variegatus. The sequence goes on along the minus strand of NW_007729270.1, from coordinate 52,911 downwards.
AAAGAATCAAGTGTGATTTAAGCATATTTCGCCCCTATAATTCTCTGCTTAACCTGGGTAGAAGTCTTCCTGCTGGGGAATAGCCACAGGACTCATTTTGTTTTGGCACATTACTCTATGGGGAGCCAAGAGCTGAAAAAAGAATTTTTCTTTCTTTCTTTTTTTAAGTTTATTTTTATTTTTGGTAAACATACCAGGCTTGCATCTGCCACAGTCCAATCCGCTTCTGTCTGTGGTTCTGAGGAGCAAGCACATGGTGCTCCTCCCCAAAAGAGTCCTCCTCCTATTTCTGAGGAGTGCACAGATGGGTGGAAATGGGGATGGGATCTGAGGAACTGTTGCCATGAACGGCTCTCAAGAGAAATGAAATCTTATCTTTCCTACAGCTCTTAATACTGCCCTTCCCAGGGCAGCTGCTCAGTAAAATGTGTCGTATGGCATCCAGTAACCAGGCCTACACTTCACTTGCTGCCTCTGGGAGGGCTAGATGGAGACCAAGACACAGCATGGCATCCACATCAGTGATGCTCCTTGGCCTCCAGAGGAAGCTCAAGGTTCCAATCCTGAGCACTGGGGTAGAGGGAGAGAAGGGGATGCAGGGAGGAATCAAACCAGCAACTGCAGGCATCAAGACCGACGCTCTGCCTGCTGCACCCTGAGCAGAACTTCCCCCTTGGTGCCTCTTTACCATTGGGGAGTTGTGGGCCATCTGGGGTTGCCTCTCACCAAGGCAAAGCTCTCCTCCACGTCCGTCAGCCTAACCCAGCAGAGCACCATGCTGGGTTTGGCAGCAAAGGTTTGTGGCAACAACGAGCATGTGTGTGCTTGGCCTCGTCTCTGTGCCTGTTCTCTTTCTCCCAGGACACTCTGGACCGGATGGGAGGGAGGGAGAGTTGAGAAGGAGCATCAGGGCAAGCATTAAGGATGAACAATCTTCAGGTCCAGAAAAAGATTATCCACCTTATAACAGTGACCTTGTATTCAGTGCTCCTGACCGTGCTGGGCACTCTCAGACAGTACTGATGGGAGGTTAAGTTGGGTAACTTTTCTCAGGGACAATATGGCCTTATGAAACCATATTGAGCTTTAAAAAGGTTAGTATCTTGAATTCGAGGACCAATCCTTAAGGGGAAAAAAGAAAATCATGCTTGGAGTAAATATTTAGGTACAAGGAACTTTATCAGAGCATTATTTATAATAGTAAAACAAAAAAGACAGCCAAGAACAACTTAAATGCCAAAGGGTAGAGATTAGTTGACTACATTCCAGTACATTCAGATGATGGAATATTTTCTAGTCAAGTTTTCACATCAAGTTTTCACTACCTATTGACACAGGAAGATGGTCTAGTATAACAGCTATCTTTTATAAACAATTTACCATATTTCTTCATTTCTAAGATACTAACAACTGAAAGAGGCACCAGAGGCTTAACAAATGTCTTTTAGGAAGAAATAACAATAGCACATTACACATACATTAATTGTAAAATCCATCCCAACTTAAGAAGCATTAAAAGGCAAAAAATAAATGCCTCACAATATGAGAAGAAATATGGTATATCTTTGGGATTACTTATAATTTTTATTTTATTCTTTTACTTTTTTGTGTTTTCCAAATCTTTAACAACATGATTAGGTTGGGGGAATACCTGGATCCATGTCTGATATTTCCTGCCATGTGAAGGCAGGTAATGCAGAGGTTTCTCTCTCTGCCCCAACATGTTCTGCAAGGAGCATGAAGAAGTTGCCAGACCTGTGGGGGTTAGAAGAGACACTGGAATTGCCCAGTCCCTGCCACTCCCCTTCCTCTAGGGAGACCACCTACCAGCCAAGATTGTCATAAGATTAGAGGAAAGAACAGTTTCCCATGGAAGGAGAGGAAAACTAGAGGAGCTGTTGTTCAGGGGATTTAGTTCAGTTCTGGGGCTCAATATTAGGGAGCCCACTTGCCTGCAGGTATAAGTTATATTCTGTAATATTGGCTCTATCAAGGAACCATCACATTTTGTTTGCCAAGTGCTTACTTTTTGGTCTCATTTTTTAGTACAAAACCCAGGCATGGAAGAAGGGTGCTATTTACTGAACTTCCTCAAAACCTCCAATAAATAGGTTGAATTCTATAGTTAAAAAAAAAATAGTTGCACACAGAAGAAATCTAGTGAAGCACAGCCAGGCCTCCTGGCACAGTGAGCTCCACATGGGTTCTGGGGATGGGAGAGGGACCGGGGCATTCTGGACCAGCCTCTCTGGAGACCAGAGAACATGCAGCCCTAGGGCAAGGCTGCCCCCTCTTCTCTCTGTACTCTACCATCTCAGTTACACTATGCCACTGTGAGAAGAACCTGCTTTTTCCTCTCTTTGCAGCATCTCTCGGTTGCTAAGCAGATCCCTTGGGTAACTATGTGGGCATAAAACCTTTGCAGAACTGCCAGGAATCTGCTTCACCCAATTGTCAAAATGAAAAATGAAATCATTCCTCTCACCTGTCACTACTTTGCACAAAGCTTCCATTATTGAATGGTGATGGCCCAGAATGTTATTCTCACCTACTTGCGGGAATATAAATGAGTTTTACATATTTTACCCCCAAGAGAGTGGGAGGGGAGGAGGGGGTGTTGACACCTCTCAAGCTGATACTCTTGCAAGTCAATGATTGGGGAGAAGCAGGTGGAACAAACCAGAGTGTCCTCTGCCCTTGGTAAATTGGTGCCACAAGCAGGTGAATACTTACGCGCTTTAGAGTAAGCTTTTCTTAGGCTCAGAGATGTCTGTGAACCCCTCTGACACCAGCCTATTGAATCAGAATCTTTGGGGGTGAAGCCAAGGAATTCTGCATTTTAAAGAAATTGCTTGAATGAGTCGTATGCACACTACTTGCATTAAGGTTTGAAAGTCACTGATTTCTCTAACATAGATATGTATACAAATAAATGTAATAAAATATTATAGGTGTTATGATAGAAGTGCAGGAAGGAGTGTGGCACCGTTAGAGGAGTGGTCGATTTTAGCTGTGTTGCTTTGAGCCTTGAGCAGTGAGGAGATGTTCTCTAGGTAGAGGAGGAAGGGGAAAAGTTCTCCTAGAAAGAAGAGCACTACTAGCAGAGATACAGAGATGAGCCTGACCTGATGAGCTAGGAGTAATAAAAGACCATCAGAGCTTGAAGGTGTGGTGTTAGAAGGGAAACCACAAGAAGGGAGGGTGGAGGAGGAGAGGACAGGGAGGCTAAGGAGTTAGAATCTATGGGCCGGCCCGGTGGCGCACTGGAGAGTGCGCCACTTGGGAGTGTGGCGGCGCTCCCGCTGAGGGTTCGGATCCCATGTGGAGACCGGTTCCCGCTCACTGGCTGAGCGTGGTGCAGGTGCAACACCAAGGGTTGCGATCCCGTTGCCGGTCCCCGGTACAGGCGTGACACCAAGGGTTGCGATCCCATTACCGGTCAGTAAAAAAGAAAAAAAGGAAAAAAAAAAAAAAAAAAGAATCTATGCTGTGGTCAGTGAGCTGCTCCCAAGTATTAGCAAGAGAGTGAGATGATCAGATTAGCGTTTTAGAGAAGTCATTCTGAGGGGTAGCAAAGAAGATGGATTGGAAGAGGGCAAGACAGGAGACAGGGAGTCCAGCTGAAGACTCCTCTAGCAGCCCAGGCTAGACGTGAGGGGGGTAGGAATGAAGGCCCTCATTTTTGTTGGCTGTGGTCCACTCTGCCTCTGGTGTACAGCATTGAACATTTGAACATGTATGCCACAACACTGTTCAAATGGCAAGCCTATTTATAAAAAAAATAAATAAATAAAACATATGGAACTGTTTGTTGACTAAGCAACAAATATGATGATGATATTTCTTTCAAAAGACTTAAAATCATCATTTAAAATAATCTCAGGAAACAAGCTATGGCTCTTAGGCAAGTCAATGAACATGGTGCTTCTCAAACCGGGGTATAATGGTGCTAAGTGTTACATAAAACCACAAGATAAAAGAGAAGTGTGTCTTCTAGGAGCATACAATTTCTTTGAGGATTGGGGGGCATTATTTCTATTCTTTTAGTTTAAATGCAAATATATTATACTGTGGTGGACCAGTCTGGACTGATGGTTCATTCTTCTTGGTTGTTGGCCCATCTAGAAAATGCAGGGGTTGGGTTCCATGATCTCTAAGGTCTTTTCATACCCCAGTCTGCAATGATCTTTTTTTCCTTACTAGTTAATATCGCATCTTTTCTCTCTGGGTTTTAGAGAGAGGTCATTTTTTCTATTTCTGTAAGGTCACCCTCCTTAATTTATACTCCTGCTTTTGGCAGCTTTTTGCTGCCAGTTCTCAGATCCTTTTTAGCCTGAGATGGGGCCTCTCACCCTCTGCCTCTCCGGTTCTTGCTCAGCCAGCAGTTTCCCCTGCTCTCCCTCCATCTGTCTTCTTCAAAGTTTGTCACCTTCCTCATCCCTGATTTTAAAAAGGGAGGGTGTGGGAGGCTATAAAGACAGAGTAGCCCTTTGCTTCTGAGAAGGGAGACTTCCATCCTCCATTTGACTTTTCCCTCAATTACTGCTGGTTTGACATTTTTCCCCTTCATTTAGAGAAGTCCCTCCTGAACTCTCTCACTTGGAATTCGACTTATTTTGCAGTCAATGACTTTTCAGCTTTTGATTTAACATTTAACAACTTTGCCTGTCAGCCTCCCTTCCTTTTCCTCCAACATGCTGTAAGAGTGCTGAAAGAGATTTTCCCACTTAAAGTCATAACATCCCTTAGAGTGGAATTTTGCTGAAACCTGAGCAAAAATTTGACCAGTTTCATCAAGCAAGGAAGGCAGGTATATAAGCCTGATGTTGCGAAGTGAGTTTGTACTTTTCCAAACCTTTGACAGAGTCACACACAGACACACAAACATCACTCTTAAAAAGTGTATTTTTAAGGATTGTGGTCAAGGATTAGAAAATCTTGTCATGAATAGAACACTGGTTTAAGACGGAAAAGAAAGGGCAGGGACAGGTAAACGTCAAAGGAGAAGAAGCCCCAGTGGAGTTTCTTGAGACCACTACAGGACAACTCTTATTTAAAGTTTTAAAAGTTGAATCTAGAAGAGGAAGTACCCAACCAAATCTCTAGTTTTTAAAAGTCTCTCAGGTAGTTAAATACTAATTTGATCAGGGCAAACCACAGAATGGTCAAGGGCAAGATCCTTGAAAAAGTATTAGTGTGAAAAAGTGTTTAGTTATATATTTAGGGAGTAATAAGTTAAATTACAAATCATAATACCTTAGTTTTCTATTTGGACTGGCCAGTTAGCTTTGTTGGTTAGAGCGCAGCCTTATAACATCAAGGTCACAGATTTGGATCTGTGTACTGGCCAGCTGCCAAAATACAAACAAATAAAAATTTAATCTATTATGTCCTAAGAAGTTTACACCATCATTATGATCAACATTATTAATAATTGCAGAAGTGCAAATTAAAACCACAATGATATGCCTCAATGCATCCACTAGAATAGCTGATATGTAACCTAGGAGTCTCTGTAAGTTTATTCGAGAACATAACCTGGGTCAATTGCTGGGGCTAAAACTAGAGTGATTGGTTTTATATTTTGGAAGGATGTTGGAAACCAAAGTGCATTTGCATTAATGATAAGGACAATAGTAATGATAATTATAACAACAATAGGAGGAAGACAAACTACTCTTTATTGTGCCTACTCATGTGCCAAGCAATGTGCTTTACATATGTGCATGTGTGCATGTGTTTCACACCCAAAGAAAGCACATCAACAATAGAAGCAATGGGATAAATAACCACTAAAATAATTACTATCAAATTTCTGGATAGGGAAAAGGTAAGAAAAATAAAAACTTTGTCTATAGCGACAAAGTCTAGATGGGGTTTTGATTCAAGTTTGTAAAACTCTAAAAGAGTTTGATAAGCTTTATATTAAAAAATTAGATGGATTGGTCTCAAAATATTATAAAGTAATTAAAACAAAAATGTGAAGTAAAAAAGTAATTAACAGTGTAAGATTGGCATAAAGATAGATAGAGATCAAAAGAACAGAATGCAGAATCCACACATATATGGTCAATTGATTTTCAACAAAGCAACAAAGATGCCAAGGCATTTCAGTGGAGAAAGGATAATCTTTTCAACAGACAATGCTGGAACAACTGGATAGTTATATGTTTAAAAAAAAAAAAGACCTCAACCCTTATCTCATACCATGTACAAAAATTAACTCGGAATAGATCATAAACTAAACTAGATTCATAAGAATTAAAACTGTACTATCTCTAGAAGAAAATACAGGAGAAAATCTTAGTAACTTTGGATTAAATAGGACACAGACAGGAATTGTTAAAGAAAAAAATCAATAAACTGAATTTTATCAAAATAAAAAATTTTGCTCTTTAAAATACACTCTGATGAAAATGAAAAGGGCAAGCCACAGAATGGAAAAACATTATCTGAAAGACATGTATCGGACAAAGAACTTCTATCTAGAATACATCAAAAAACTCTTACAACTCAATAATAAAAAGTTAAACAATCCAATTCTAAAATGGACACTTCGGGCCGGCCCGGTGGCGTGCTGGAGAGTGCGCCGCTTGGGAGTGCGGCGGTGCTCCCGCCGAGGGTTCGGATCCCATGTGGAGACCGGTTCCCGCTCACTGGCTAAGGCAACACCCGCTTGGGAGTGCGGCGGTGCTCCCGCCGAGGGTTCGGATCCCATGTGGAGACCGGTTCCCGCTCACTGGCTAAGGCAACACCGAGGATTGCGATCCCGTTGCCGGTCCCCGGTACGGGCACGATACCGAGGGTTGTGATCCCATTACCGGTCAGTAAAAAAGACAAAAAGAAAAAATAAATAAATAAATAAATAAATAAAATGGACACTTCACCAAAAAAAATGCAAATAGCAAGTAGCACATGAAAAAATAATCAACATCATTAATCATCAGGGAAATGCAAATTAAAACTACGATGAGATACCTCTATACCTCCACTAGAATAACTAAAATGAAAAAGACTGACCAACTAAATGTTGGCAAGAATGTGGAAAAACTGGAACTCTCACACAGTGCTGGTGAGAATTGTAAATAGTTGAACCACTTTGGAAAATTTGGAAGATCCCTTAAAACTTTAAATATACATCTATCACACAATCCAGACAGTCTGCTCCCAGGTATTTACCCAAGAGAAATGAAAGCATCTGTGCATATCTAAGCATCTATGCATAGATTTGTACATAAATGTTCACAGCAGCTTTATTTGTAACAGATCAAAACAGAAAAAGCCTAAATGCCCATCAACAGGTAAATAAACAAATTGTGGTGCTGTAGATTGATTGAACTGTGTCCCCCAAATTTCATGTACTGTAAGCTTAATCCCCATTGTAACTATTGAGGTTGGGAAATCCTAGGAAATCCTATTATGGTGTAGATTGATTGAACTGTGTCCCCCAAATTTCATGTACTGTAAGCTTAATCCCCATTGTAACTATTGAGGTTGGGAAATCCTATTATGGTAATTGAAAGGTGGGGCCTCGAAGAGGTGATTGGATTGTAGGACCGTGCAGTAGTGAATGGATTAAAAATGGTGGTCATGGGGGATGGTTGTGAGGGCTTTAAAAGAAGAGAGAGAAGAGTCTGTCTCTCTCTCTGCTCTCTCTGTTTCCACTATCTTGCAATGTGAGACCTCTGGGTCACTGTTGCCACCACCAGATGGACCAGGACTTTGGACTTCCCAGCCTCAGAAACAGCAAGCAATAAATTTCATTTTCTTTACAAATTATCCAGTTCCATGTATTTTGTTATAAGCAACAAAACGGAGTAATATGTGTAGCATATCCATACTATGGGATACTACTCAGCAGCAAATAGGAGTGAACTACTGATACATACAACATAGATGGATCTCAAAATACTGAGTCTGAGAGAAAGAAGCTAGACAAAAAAATAACATATATATAGTATGATCCAAACTATATTAAATTCTAAGGAGTGCAAACTAATCTGTGGTGATAGAAAGCAGATCAGTGGCTGCTTGGGGATAGGTTTGCGTAGGGGGTGTGGTTGATTACAAAGAGGCACAAGGAAACTTTTCATTGTGGTGGTGGTTTTATGGACACACACACACACACATTTATGTCAAAGCGCACCAAAGTGTACACTTTATGTATGTGCAGTTATACCTCAACAACATTATTAAAAAATTTTTAAAAGAAAGCAAAAAACAAAACCTGTGGGAAGCTTTTGAAGCATCTACTAGGTGGTCCTTTGGACAAATGAAATGAATATTATACAGTTGATAGTAAACTAAGAGAATTCTTTACATCCAGGCTAAAACATAAATAAGCACCTCAGGGACCTGAATTAGTGCATTCTTTGTTATTAAGGGGAGCTCCTTCCATTCTCACCCCTCATCCCCACTGATGCCATGAAGAACAAAGACACCCTCAGTGACAGTGACTGCTGCCCACGACAGAATATTTAGTGAGGTAGACAAAAGTCCTCACACGAGAGGCATTTATTGTGGTTTTGTGGATTTTTAGCTCATCGCGGCAGATGATATTTCTTACACATGGGTCATAAGCCAAAGACTTATCATTCTATGAATTGTAACCCAGAGATACTACAAATCAAAAAATACACCAGGCTTGTCACATTGAATTGCTGCCAACCTCCCAGCAATCTGCGGTGTGCTCTCCAAAGGTGTGACATCTACCTAAATCTTGTTCTAGACATGAGAATCAATGATGCTAATGGAATCGCTCCTTTTTGTGGAGTCAACGTTTTCCAGGTCTACTCTAAGACTCAGCTAAGGCAGAGGCAGCACAAGAACAGAGCACTCGGAGGAAGTGAGAAGACCCAGACTGCAGCCTCATCTTTGGGACCAGCTGACTAAAGGACCAAGTTCAATCACTGACTCTTTCAGAGATGCTTTCCCATCATCTCTAAAATAAATGAGGTCTCTGAGTTCTGTAAGCACTCCAAACTCTTGAGAATGAAGGTGTCATATACATGGAAGTAGAATTTGATATAATTTATCCTCCAAACCAGAACATTTATGAAAGCATTATTAATAATTAGGCTGGGTCAGAAGTTATACAAAAAGATTGGCATGGGAAAATCAGGATAAATGATCAGTTGGACTAGAATGTAGAGTCTGGGTTGGGGTGGGGACATGGTTCTGCACCGTCACTGTGAGCTACCTCATGGTTTCCCAATGCTAGCTCAAAGACCAAAAGAAACTACCATTAGCCCACTGCAAAATTGGAAAAATGAAGGTGTGAAGTGAGTTTTTTTAATGTTATGAAATATTTTATGTAAACAAAAGAAGATTTATAATTTATGTATAAGGTATGAAGAATAAAATAACAGTTGGTATCCTCTTAAATTCTTTCCCAATCACATCTCCTCCCCCTTCTACCATTATCCCAAATTTGTGTTATTGTTCCCTTGCTTTTCTTTATAGTTTTATTAGATATGTCTGTATCTCTAAAATACATTATTTGGTTTCAAATCCTTTTTAAAAATATTTTGTAAATAAAATCATTCAGTATGTATTCTTCTATGACTTTTTTGGACCTAACATTTTTATTTTTCAAGGGTCTGCCAAATAGATTGATTGTCAGCCACATTGTTGCTGTCTCTTTCCTTTTCAGAGCTGTATAATAGTCCATTGTACAACTATCCCAGAATTTATGTATTGTTGTCCTATTGATGGACAGTTAGGTTGTTTTCTGGGAATATTCTTATACATGTCTCCTTGCTATATGTGCACTAGTTTCTCTAAGAATATACCTAGGAGTGGAATTGCTGGTTATAGAGTATGCACGTTTTCAAATTTTCTAGACATTGCTGAATTACTCTATAAAGTTATATCAATTTACACTCCCATCAGCAGGGCAAAACAGCTCCTCTTCTCCAAATCCTTGTAAACATTCAGCATTATCAAACTTTTTCATGTTTGTCAAATAGGTGGGTTTAAAATAGTATCTCATCTTAGTCAAGTGATCAAAGTTAACATCAATAAATCAATAATGGGACAAAATCAAAATAGTGTGCCCCTTTATAGAATGCATCAGGAAGAACACAGCATTGCTTCTGCAATATTCCAACCAAAAAGAAAAGAATAACCTGAATCTGATCATAAGGAGACATCAGGAAAATCCAATATGAGGAATGTTCTACAACATAACTTACCTGTAATTTTTGAAAGTCAAAATTATGAAAGTCAAGAAGAGACTAAGGAATTGTTGGAGATTGAGGAAGACTTGACATAAGTAAATGCAATGTATGATTCATAACTGTATACTTGTGCTATAAATGACATTTTGGGGACAATTAATGAAACTTGAACGGGGTCTGAGAATTAGATAATAGTAACATATAAGCATTGATTTCCTGATTCTGGTGTCTGTACTCTGGTTACACAGGAAAACATTCTTGCTTGTATTAAGTATAAATGAACACTTTGTACAATCTATTCTTTTTAAGTAGACAGATGAGTGTCCCAGTACCATTTACTAAATAGGCCAGCCTCACTGACATTGATGCTACTGTTGTTGTATTTCAAGTTTCCATGTATATGGGTCAATTTCTGGGCACTTGATTCCATTCCATTGGCCTGCCTTCTGTCCCTGAGCCATAGACCATTTGATCATTTTCATTTTTCCTGAAGAACATTTTGGTGTAAAAAAATTAAAATCCACTAATAATCAACTTGTATCACGATGGGGCCAGTAAGTCTCAGAATTGCTTCCCCCCCCCAGCCCCTCCTCTCCTTATATTAGCATGCCAGGCACCGAGATGTCGCTTGCTTCCTCTCCCTCCCTCACTCTCCCCCCATCTCTCTCTCTCTCTCTCTCTCTCTCTCTCTCTCTCTCTCTCTCTCTCTCACACACACACACACACACACACACACACACACACACACACACACACACAAACACAGCCTGTGAACCAGGATGCCGTTTCTTTTTTTTTTTTTTCCCTTTTTGTCTTTTTTCATGACCGGTAATGGGATCGCAACCCTCGGTGTCGCACCCGCACCACGCTCAACCAGTGAGCGGACCCGTCTCTATATGGGATCCGAACCCTTGGCGGGAGCGCCGCCACACTCTACCGAGTGAGCCACCGGGCCGGCCCCAGGATGCCGTTTCTGAAGGAGCAGCTGTGCCCCTTTGTCTTCCCCTCACACGCTGTCAGCAGGGGACATGAGCCCTGGTTCCTGCCTGGAGCTTTCTTGACTGTGGCGCCCCCATTGCATGGTTCCAGACCCCCTCCAGGACATTCTGTGACTGGAAATAAGACACCAGAGAGTGTTTTATTCAGCATCTTTGGAAAGAAATAGCTGGTAGCCCTCGATTAAAACAGCGTTCCCCGATAAAAGAAGCATGTGAGCAAGGAAAACAGAATATAAAGGCCTCTCCCACATAGGAGCTGGTGTGCCCTGGGGCATGGGTGAGGGGCTTATTTCAGGGGCCCCCTAACAGCCTAAGGCAGCAGTCCTCAAAGTGCGGTCTCCTGACCATCCTCATCAGCATCACTCAAGAACTTGTTACAAATGCAATTTCTCGGGACATTCCCCAGACCAACTGAATCAGAAATTCTGGGGTGGGGCTCAGCAATCTGTGCTTCAAGAAGCCCTCCAGATGATTCTCATACACTAAAGTCTGAGAATCTCTGGCCTAAGGATCTTCAGCGTGAACATGATCTCTAAACCTCTCCAGACCTTGGGTGACTACGTGTGGCCTACTGTATTCACAAATATTCCATGCTGCTCCTGGGGGAGGATTATCCTTCCTTACTCCACTGATGGCAAACTTGGCCATGTGACTTACTTCAGCCCATGGAATCTGAGCAGAAGAGCCTTATAACCACTTGAAAGCAGAAGTTTTAAGAACCACTGGGTAGCTTACTACGATCTCCTCATCCTACCCCTTGCAAGAGATAGCAGTATTCCAGGTAGGGCCACTCTATCAGCCTGAGCCTCAGAGTGAAGCTACCAAGGGACAGAGCCAAGGCCAACCCACCAAGGACACACAGCAAAAGCAAGAAACAAACCTTTCATTTGTTATCTGTTGAGCTGTCCAGGGTTTGTTGTTGAAGTATAACCTACCCTATCCTAACTAAAGAAACAGGGCTTCTTTTCCCAATCTACTTTAAATAGAACCAATTAGCTCTTGTCTGCATCACTGCAATCAAAAGCAGCAGGACTGAACCAACAGGTGTGTCCCATGTATTGGGACGATGTCGCCTCTCTGGGACAAGTGTCTAAATCCCACTGTAGCCAGGCCACACTACAGACAAGTAATCACTACCCCACCTGCCACTGCCACATCCAGGAGGTGAGCACCAGCTATGAGAACATCTTACCAGGGGGCAGCGTAGAAGGGTGGAGCACTGTTTCCATGTTCCTTCCTCCCAACAGGCTCTTGCTTGAGTAGCCTCAGTGTCATGAACTCAGTGCAACTGATTCAGGGAGCTCAGGCAGTCAGAAAGAAGTTGGTATGTGCTGCTTCTTCAACCTGAGCCAGTACACACCCAGAAAGATCAGACTCACAATGCTAAGCAAGACTGAAAGCCAGGGGTCCCCTTCTTCTCTCTACACACCCGGCTTGGTTTATGAGGCTGTATACATAGACTGGGACGAAGCTCAGAACAGGCTGGAAGACTGCTGGATTTGGGGCAGCTTAATGTGCTGGCTTCCTCCGGGGTGCACACTTGTGCTTTTCACCTTAAGTCCTCCTATCCAGCAATGTCCTCTGTGCTTTCTATAGTAACCAACCCAGGATTGCCTATGACAACATTGGACCTCTTCCTGAAGGTCAACTCTAATGACACTTTCTCCACAAAGCCTAGTTTCATCTGATTGTCAACTTTCTCTTCATTCTGGCAAGCAGCTTGCACTGTGCCAGATTCATTGACTTCTATATCCCATTGTCCACAGCAATATCCTTGAGTAGTCACAACATTTATCATAATGGAGCAAGAACACCCCACACATTCTCTCTTAGTTTTTAAACACAGCATTGATTGACCAAGCCAATTTAACATACAACTTCAAATGAAGTATGACATTATATTTAAGCTTAGTTGCTAAGAGATGACCTCATTATAATTCCCAAATCCAAAAGCTCATATTAACCTCCTTGACTCATGTAAACTCTGTACTCAGTACACAATACACATACTGAACAGTAAGAATAATTGTATGACAGTCACTTTAAAAGAGTCTAGTATCGTCTCACCCTAAAAGAAAATTCAGGTCCCACAACGTTGTTATACTTAGCACTACTGAACTATACACTTGAAAATGGTTAAGATGGTAAATTTATGTTATATGTTTTTTACCACAATTTTTAAAAGTTCAGGTTCAGCTAGATGGGTCGTGTGCCTTGTCAGTGCCTCTGAACTTCCATATAAGACCAGGATAACTGGGCTGGAAGGGAACACTAAAGGCTCGAGACATTCTGTAGCTGAGCACAGTCCATCTGTGCTTCCTCCACGTGCTTGTTTGGATCTCCACCTGGGACACTAACCGTACCAGGGGTGCTCTGAGCCCATGGCTTGTGCATTAGTTTCCTGGGGCTGCGGTAACAAATTACCACACACTGAGTAAGTTAAAACAACAGAAATGTATTCTCTCACATTTCCAGAAGCTAGAAGTCTGAAATCAATGTGTCAGTAGGGCCATGCTACCACTGAAGGCTCTGGGGAGAACCTTCCCTTGCCTCTTCAGTTTCTGGTGGTTAACAGCAATCCTTCATATCTCTTGGCTTATAGCTCGCTGCATCACTCCGAGCTCTGCCTCCATCTTCACATGAGCCTCTTCCCTGTGAGTGTGTCTGTGTCTCCAAATCTTCTTTCATTAAAAGGACACCAGTCATTGGATCTAGGGCCCACCCTATTTCAGTATGACCTCATCTTAATTACATCAGTTACCATCTACATCTGGTCCCAAATAAGGTCATGTTCACAGGTACCGGGGGTTAGGACTTCAAGATATCTTTTTGTGAGACACAATCCAACCCACAACAGTCTGGAACATTTTTTCTTTCAAATTTGTTTGGCGAAGATAAAAATCAGAAATTTTCTAAAGGAACATTATAAGGAGAGTAAAAACTAACAAACAACAATAGCAACAATAGCAAAACAACAAAAATGCAAAAGCATTAAAAAGATATTTTTTCAAAGATTGCTGAAGTCCGACACTGTCTGACTTGACTGCCAGCACTCCTGAAGTTCCCCTGGGGGACCTCACACCGAAGCATCCATTTCAGTCTCTTCTTCCAAACCTGCAACCCCTGCAGGCCCAGGCACCTTCTTAAATGGTCAGTAGTGGTAAATGGGCCATTCCTGAAAGGAATATAAACATCAGCTCTTCTCTAAGGGGTCACAGGCTGCCCTGTTGCCTCCGTCAGAAAGGTAGGAGAACGGTTTCCCCCAAACGCTTATAATTATTTCCCAAGCACCATTGCTTTAGATCCAGCATGGACCATACATGGTCCTTCTCTAGAGCCAGCCAGGTTTTTCTGGGCTTGCACAGGTGATGGTAGCAGACCAGCACGTGTTAGGGACATGGTTTAGGTTCCAGCCAACTCTATTTCAAACCTATTCACAAAATTTCCCTGTTCCTGAACCTTAAGGAATATAATTTGACTTTGTTGCAAACAATAAATCTCCAGCTTTGTGAAGTAAGTCAGAGCCCTCCCACTAAACCCTCCATCGCCATAGCAACTGAGAGGGTCTTGTTCTCTAACTCAGAAGAGTCTGTTTTCTAAAACTCTGCAGAATAGCCCCATGGGGTCTTTGGCTCAGTCTACTCTGGTTTAGGAGAGGTGACTACAACTACTCTGGTCTTCCTGAGTGAACAGAGTCCCCCTTACAGTGGGAGTTCCACCTTCCTCCAGCTCTGCTTCTCCTTTTCTCAATCTCTCCTTTTCTTCATTGACTGAAAAAACAAAACATGAAGAACTGCGAGGTAGAGTGTTTAGGAGCAGTTCCCTATGACCATCTCTCCCTTTCCCCCACCAGTCAAGTTCTTTATCCCTCCAAAATGCCATAGTATTTCCATTTTGTTCTTGGATCCCGTATAGCCCAGGAAAGAAAAGAAAATGGCAATAGCAAAAGAAGAAAAGGTAACTACAGACTAAAAGAAAAATTAGGAATAGTGTGTTGAATGTGAGAACTCATTGCTTGCGTTCCTGATTTCAAGTACAAGAAATAAACAGGCAGGCTTTTATCTTGAAATTTTTATCGTGTCCCTGGACAGCCAATTTCACATTTACATCAAGTAATTTTCAATCTGGTGAGTTTTATGGTCATTAGGAAGGTAAATAGTAGAAAAATTCAGTGAAGTTTATTGAAAGAAAGCTAAATAAGTATATTTGTATTTTTAAAGTGGTATTAGTTTCTCAACTGCAGAATTAGGTACTTTATTTTTGTATCTTTATTTAATTGAAACATATTGATAGGACATATTTATGGGGTACAGAGTTATATTTCAATACATGTATACAATGCATAGTGATCAAATCAGGGTAGTTAGTTAGCAAATTCATCATCACAAAAATTTATTGTTTCTTTGTGATGAGAACGTTTAAGTTCCTCTCTTTTAGCCATTTGACAACATACAATAAATTATTGTTACTTATAGATGACTACCACTACTGTACACCACTAGAACTTATATTTTTCTATCTAACTGTAATTCTGTGTCCATTAACCAACCTCTCACTATCTCCGGGACTCCCCGCCCCTTTCCCAGCTCTAGTAACCACAGTTGTACTCCCCAATACTAAAGGTTCGACTTACTATTATTATTGTTGGTTTTTTTGTTTGTTTGTTTGTTTGCTTTTTAGCTCCCACATATGAGTGAGAACCTGAGGTATTTCTCTTTCTGTGCCTGGCTTATTTCATTTGAAAATTAGGTACTTTATTTTATTTTATTTTTTTAAAAGGTGACCAGTAAGGGGATCTCAACCCTTGGCTTGGTGTTATCAGCACCGCGCTCTCCCGAGAATTAGGAGAGTGGCCAGCCCAAGAATTAGGTACTTTATTTTATTTTATTTTATTTTTTCCTTTTTGTCTTTTTTCGTGACCGGCAACGGATCGCAACCCTCAGTGTCGCGCCCGTACCGGACCGGGACCAGCAACGGGATCGCAACCCTCGGTGTTGCGCCCGCACCTTGCTCAGCCAGTGAGCGGCCGGTCTGTATGTTTTATTTTATTTTATTTTTTCCTTTTTGTCTTTTTTCGTGACCGGCAACGGATCGCAACCCTCAGTGTCGCGCCCGTACCGGACCGGGACCAGCAACGGGATCGCAACCCTCGGTGTTGCGCCCGCACCTTGCTCAGCCAGTGAGCGGCCGGTCTGTATGTTTTATTTTATTTTATTTTTTCCTTTTTGTCTTTTTTCGTGACCGGCAACGGATCGCAACCCTCAGTGTCGCGCCCGTACCGGACCGGGACCAGCAACGGGATCGCAACCCTCGGTGTTGCGCCCGCACCTTGCTCAGCCAGTGAGCGGCCGGTCTGTATGTGGGATCCGAACCCTCAGCGGGAGCGCCGCCGCGCTCCCAAGCGGCGCACTGTAGCAGTGCGCCACCAGGCTGGCCCAGGTACTTTAAATGTGCATTCTCCACACGTTTTTTCAGGTAGAGTTTTTTTTTAACTCTATTGCTGATTTGTCAGCACCTATCAAGGCCTCTAAAATATTGTACATTTTATCCCCTAATTCCATTTCTAAGAACTTACTTAAATAAAATAATGTGCGTGCAAATATTTATGGACAAAGATATTCATTTTTGAATCATTTATAATAACCAAAAGTTGAAAACAAATGTCCAGCATCAGAGTAATGGTTAAATAAGTGATGGTATATCATTGTAATGGAATATTAAGCACATATTCAAAACTATCTTCTTAAAGAATATCTAAGGACACAAAGGAAAATATATGTATATACACACCCATACACAAACACAAATATACCAAACGTGATTCTCTAGCTGCTAGTAACAACAAAAGCAAATTGGAATGGTTTAAACATTTGTGACAAAGGCAATGTTGTGGTGCATTGGGAAATGGGCGGTTTTTTATAAATAGGGACAGATCAGTTATTTTCCATGAAGAAAAAAATGCATTTTGACATCTACCTCACACCATGCACAAAAAAATGGATTTTATATGTGTATACATATATATAACCTAAATGTGAAAGCTAAAATAAAATAAACTTTTGTTTTTTTTAATGATGACTGGTAAGGGGATCTTTACCTTTGACTTGGTGGTGTCAGCACCACGCTCTCCCAAGTGAGTCACAGGCCGGCCTTAAAATAATAAAACTTTTAAAAAGAAACATATGAAAATATCTCCATGACCTCAGGGTAGGCAAAACTTACTTAAATTGAACCCAAAAACTTCTAAGAAAAAAAAGATAAATTGAATTTTACTAAAATAAAAAAAAACTTCTGTTTATTTCAAAATGTCACTGAGAGTGAAAATTAAGCTTCAGAAAGGGGGAAAGATATTTGCAAAACATATATCAAATGAAAGACTCATATTCACAGTGCGCTGCTTGGGAGCGCAGCGGCGCTCCCACCGAGGGTTCGGATCCCACATACAGACTGGCCGCTCACTGGCTGAGCGAGGTGCGGGCACAACACCGAGGGTTGCGATCCCGTTGCTGGTCCCGGTCCAGTACAGGCGCGACACTGAGGGTTGCGATCCGCTGCCGGTCACGAAAAAAAGACAAAAAGGAAAAAAAACAAAAAAACAAAAAACCAAAAAAAGACTCATTCAGAATACAGACAGAAATCCTACAAAAAAAAAGATAACACAATAGAAAAATAGGCAAAATATTTGAGCAAGAGCTTAAAAAAAAATTCAAATGGCCAACCAACATATGCAAATGTGTTCAATTTCTATAAGCATCAGGGAAATGCAAATTTAAACTACAATATGATACCAGTACATACCCATCACAGTGGTTAAGTTCCCCTGGGGGACCTCACACCGAAGCATCCATTTCAGTCTCTTCTTCCAAACCTGCAACCCCTGCAGGCCCAGGCACCTTCCTAAATGGTCAGTAGTGGTAAATGGGCCATTTACCACTAGTTTAGGTAAATAGTACCAAGTGGTAGCAAAAATGTGAAGCAACTGAAACTCTCATATACCTCTGGTTGGAGTGTAAACTGATACAACTTTGAAACCCTTTGGCAGTATCTGCTAAAGCTGATCACAGGCTTACCATGACCCGGCAATTCTATTCCTGGTCATTTACCCAACAGAGAGTGCACATACATTTACTAAAAGATATGTACAAGAATCCCCATAGCAGTACTATTTGTGAATAGCTCCAAACTGAAAACAACTCAAATGTCCATCAGTAACAGAATGAATGAATAAAGCGTGGTACATTTAGAAATTATACTACTATATATATAGCAAAGAAAAGAAACAAATAATGCTACACACAGCAGCATGGATAAATCTCACAAATGTAATGATGAGCAGAAGAAACCAAAGAAAAAGGAAAAAAATGCTGTGTGATTCTATTCATATAAAGTTCAAAACCAGGCAAAACTAATCCATGATTACTTCAGATACTAGTTATTTTCAGAAGTAGGAGTGCCTGGGAGTCACTTCACAATGATGATAATGTTCTTTTTTCTTGATTTGAAAACCGTCTACACATATAATAGCTATGAAAAAATTCATCGTGCTGTAAACTTGTGATGCGCTTTCCTGAATGTTTTATACTTCAATAGAAAGCTATTTTAATGGCTTAAAATGATAGCAGTTTATTAAACCCAAGCAAAAAAAGTCTAGAGGTAGGCAATAGAGAACTGGAATGGTGTCTCAAAAATGTCATCACGAATCCATGCTCTCACCTAACGCTCCTTCGTGATCAGTGTGTGAATTTCATCCTCAAGGTTGCAAGATGCCTGTGACAACTTCCAGGCATTGCTTCGGCACCACGGGAAGGGAGAAGACAAAAGGCCAAAAGCCAAAGAACATGCCAACTGAGTCTGTCTGTGGAATTGAGTATACTTTTTATCTTAGTTATAATTTTCTATAGTTTCCAAATGTTTTACAATGATATGTATTGAGATTTTTTTTTTTTTTTTTTTTTTTTTTTTTTTTTTTTTTTTTTTTTT
>NW_007729270.1:0-33625 GCF_000696425.1 Galeopterus variegatus | reverse complement strand
TTTTTTTTTTTTTTTTTTTTTTTTTTTTTTTTTTTTGTCTTTTTTCCGTGTCCGGAAACGGATCGCAACCCTCAGTGTTGCCCCCGTACCGGACCAGGGACCGGCAACGGGATTGCAAACCTCGGTATTGCTCCCGCGCCTCGCTCAGCCAGTGAGCGGGAGCCGGTCTGTATGTGGGATCCGAACCCTCGGGCGGCGTGCGCCGCCGCGCTTCCCAAGCGGCGCACTATCCAGTGCGCCACCGGGCCGGCCCTGTATTGAGATTATTTTTAAAGGAAAGCTCTGCTTAATTGGGTAGCAATAAAGCAAAATTATTCTCTGGTTTTGAACTTCAAGTCCTATAGAGGTAATTCACAGGGTGTCCTGTTGAGCTAAAGAATCCTTCCTATGCCAATAGGGGCAAGAAAATAGCCCTGGTCTCATTATTAGAAGGGTGCAGAACAAGGTACTGCTCCCTGACTCTCATGTTATCAGGTGCATAGAGAGACATCCTGTGTGGGCCCCTAAAAAGTATTATTGGGGAGCAGAGGTGTTTCTGACCTGAAATGACTTGAGGAAATGGCAGCATGCCACACAGCCGGGGTTTGGTGTGTAGGTGTCTGCCGCTGCTGTTCAACACTCAAATGCATATTTTATCCATTTTCTAGAGCTCTGCAGGGTAGAGCTTAGCTCAGAATAATTAAGGAGAAATGCAAATCAAGAAATAAGCTTGGTTATAGTTTAATTCACTGAAAGAAGACAAAGTAAAAAGCAATATAAAGTATACTTCAACCAGAGTTGATCTCCTGAGAGACATCACTGATCAATACTTTTTCCTTAAGAAAATGACCTTTGAAGTAGTTTGTGTTTTGAACAGAGTTAAATTTATTCACCCCATCTGAATGATAATTCTTGACCTTGAGGTTTCAGTTCTTCACCCACCTTTTGTCTTTACTATCTGAAAAAGCTTGGTTCCCAGCAAACAATTCCATGGGAGCTTCTGCTTGAAGAACCCAAAGAGATAGTTATTTCCCTCTGACTTAAGATCCAAGAACTGTTTGGAATAGCCCTAAAATTTTCCAGTGAAGGAAGCTGACACATGGTGGTTCTAAATTGTGAGAAGGGAAATGATGTTAAAGAAGAACCAAAAGCCTATGTAATTTTTAGACTTCACTTTCAACAATATTTATTTCTTGCCCAC
Organism: Galeopterus variegatus; assembly: GCF_000696425.1. Classification (NCBI taxonomy): domain Eukaryota; kingdom Metazoa; phylum Chordata; class Mammalia; order Dermoptera; family Cynocephalidae; genus Galeopterus; species Galeopterus variegatus. Next base: position 32,445 of record NW_007729270.1, on the reverse strand, counting down.
CTTGTATGAGGCCCTATGCTAAAACCTGGCACATTCAGAGAAAAACTGTCTCACCACAGGAATATCCACAATCATGCATACGCACAGTCACACCTCAAGTCACCGCCCACAGTACCTCCACAGGTGCCCCCACAGCCGTGCCGATCTACCTGTAGTCTCTCTAAGGCATCAGGCTATTTCTCACCACCTCATCTTTACTGAATGTCGGGAACGTTCTTCTCTTCCCTCCTCCTGCCCTCAAACCCACTCCCCTCAATCTGGCCAACTTCTACTCAGCCCTCAAGCCTTGGTTTGGACATTTCTTCTAAGAAGGCCCACCTAAGTCCTCCCACGTTCCTCTTCCTACATTTTTATTTAGAATTTCCCCCCCGAATATAAGGGACACAAGGAAACAAAAATAAAGTGGCTTTTATGAATATATCTCAAAAATCTTGCTTAATCAACATACTGATGACATAAAGCTAGCATTTATTGATTACTTATTATATGCCAGACATTGTTCTAAGTGCCTGATATGTATTAAATAATTTATTTCTCACAACAGCCCCAAGAGCAGGATGAGGACACAATAGTGTCCTAATTTTGCACATTAAGAAACTGAGGTAGAAAACTGTTAAATAACTTCCCCCCAAGTTCACAAAGGTGGTAAGGGAATTATTTAATGCAGACAACCCCCACCTCTGGCCTTGAACTGTCCCGTGAACTTGAGACTTGGACAGCTCCATGTGCATGACCCCAAACTCAACATGTCCCCAGCTGAACTGATCTCTCTCTCCATAAGCCAGTTGTGTTTTCTTTGTTGGCTTTTTTGCTAAGAGCACAGTCATGCTCCCAGGAACCCAGGTTCAAAAGCCTGAGTAGTCTATGCCTCTTTGTTCCTAATCTACCCTTGTAACCTATAGATCCTATATCATAATGCTCTGGAGTCTATACCCTGCTTTCCTTCCTCTTTGCTAGTATCCCATTCCAGAACTTCATTGCCACCTATTTATGCTGCTAGCTGGCAGCCCACATCTGTAAGTATGCCTATTCCATTTACTTTACTCTCCGGCCACAGATCTTTAATAACCCCCCATTATGTACTGTACTAAGTAAAAACATTCCTGCCTGTTATCTCAATACTATTATCATTTGAGCTCAAGGTACTTTCCAGGTTTGTTGCCCACTACTTCCTAGTATGTTCCCTGTGCCCATTTGGGTGGTTTCCCCAAACCCATCCTGTCTCACCTGTTGGTCTCATGTTGTTGTTTCTGTCTAGACTTCACTAATCCTCGTCACCACCTATTACAATCTTACACATGCAGCAAGGCATGTCCCAAATGCCTCATCCTCTGCACAATCTTTCATGGTCACACCAAACAGATACGTTCTCTCCCTCATTTGAAACTCCATGACTCTTCTTACTTACATGGCGTACGTATTATAGATACCCGTGTGCCCGTCACGGCCTCCTCGAAGGTCTTACTCATCTTGGTTCCCAGTAGGAACCAATACGGTGCCTTGACATGGTAGATGTTAAAAATATATTTAATTTGAATGTAGTTAAATATCATTATATTGAATTGATTGTAAATAAAAGTGGGCACCAAGCTTGCCCCATGAAAGAGTTTCTGGTCTTCCCGGTTGGGTTTCTAAAAACTGATTAAAGTTCAAAGTAAATACGGAAACAATATACATTTTCCCATGACAAATCCAAAATAAACTCTAGGCCAAATAGTGAAGTTGGTGCCTTTAAAACCAAAGCATTTTTTATAGAAATGAAAACTTGGATGTCAACTGAATATGTATCAATAAGGACTAGTTGAGGAGTTTAAGGTCCATCTTTTGAGTGGACTACAATTGGGTATTAAAACAGTAATGTGAGTGTTTATTGATGTGAGATGTCCATGGCATAGTGTTAAGTGACAAAAAGAGATTACATAATAGTGATTTTATTTGCATTTTTGTTTGTTTGTTTTGGTGGCTGTCCTGTATGGGGATCCAAACCCTTGACTTTGGTGTTATCAACACTGTGCTCCAACCAACTGAGCTAACCAGCCAGCGATTTATTTGCATTTTTTAAAATGTTTGTAGATGTGTCGTATCCAAAGAAAAAAAGAAAATAAGAGCCTGTAAGAATACACACAAATATGAACATAGTTTATCTCTGAGTGGTGAAATTAAGGATGATTTATCTTTTGTTCTAAATATTTTCTGAATCTTTACAATGAGTAAGAACAGGAAAATATTAAACTTTTATTGGGGATATAGTAGTCATGGGTAACATAACTACATGCCAAGGTGTGTGTAAGAACATTGTGCCATTCTGAGGGGTACACTGAGCTCTATAACTGTAGCTGAATTAATAATAACAGCTAAAATATTTTTGCTGTTTTTTGATACCAGGCACTCTGCTAAGAACTTCACATACATTAATTTTTTTCATTTACCTGTCACAACAACCTTTATTTTTCTTTATAGCATATACAACTTCCTGATAAACAGTCTACTTATTTATCTCCTTCCCACTAGAACATAAACTTCCTCAGGGCAGGGATACTTATCTATTTTGATCACTGCTATATCCCTAATACCTACAGTAGTGCCTGGCACCTTAGTACTCAATAAATATTTGTTATATGAATGAATAAACAACCCATCTTAGTGCATTTGCACTGCTATTACAGAATACCTGAGACTGCGTAATTTATAATGAACAGAAATTTATTTGGCTCACAGTTCTGGAGGCTGGGAAATCCAAGATCTTGGGGCTTTATCTGGTGAAGGCCTTCATGCTGTGTCATCCCACGTGGAAGGCAGAAGGGCAAGAGAGCGCACGAGAGAAAGAAGGGGCAAAACTTGCTTTTATGACCCACTCTCACTACGGTGACATTAGGCTGTTCATGGGAGCAGAGCCTTTTAAAGTTCCTCTTAAAACACCTCTTAGAGTTCCCTCCTCTCAACACTATTGCACTGGGGATTAAGTTCTAACACATGAACTTTGGGGGGACACATTCAAGGCATATCAAGTACTATTCCTGCTTTACAATGAGGATTCTAAGAGAGGCTGAGCAGTTTGCCCAAAGCCACACAACTGTGAAGGAGCAGAGCCATGTCTCAACCCATGTCTCCATGACTCCAGGATTTGTGTTCCGAGCTGCTGTCTCTCTCACCAATTACAACAAATCGTTCAATAAAAGTGTTCTTCTCCCACCTGTAGTCAATCCATGGGAGAGACAGTGAGGTGTGACCTAAGAATTTGCAGGTATGGTTCCCTTCTGAGTATTAAATTAGTAAGATCTTCACATAATAGATAATGTTCTATCATCTACAGTGGTCACCATAACAAGCACAACATTTTTCAGATCAGGGTCCAGAATCTAATCAAGTATTCACTAAATGAAGAAGAAAACCATAGTCTAGGAAATAGTCTTAAGGCAACCTTACGAAAAAAAAAAAAGATTTGTGAATATACGAAGCTGGACTGAATAGATAGGAAGCCCCATAGGACCAGGATTTCTCAGGGAAGCCCAGCACTGATGCAGGGAGAAAGTTCTTGGATAGCAAACTCAACTATCCAGGCCCCATGGCTGGCCATGGCAGTTTGATGATGCTGGCTATTATGATCATCCACAGAGCTTGCTGGACCACCAAAGAGCTTTTGACTATTGTGGAGCTTCTTGTGTGAAGTTAAGTCAATTCTCCAGAATGTGTGGACTTTGAGAGGGAGGTAACCACAGGCAGCAAGTGCAGCCCAGCCCCAAATGTGATGGGTGCCTGCAGGCCTCAAAGCTCAGGGGTCTAGAGAGAGAGTCCTCCAACCAGCAGATACATGTTCTCCAGCCTCTTTGGCAATTTTAACTCTCACTATAAATTAAGCAATTGGCAGTTCTGAATTATTAATTCATCTTTTGTGAGCTTGTTTAATATGGGTGAGTTCCACGAATCTGACAACATTTGGGGAGCTCTAACAAATTCAGTTTCTGGATCTTCAATGAGAAAACCAGACCTGATTTGTAGCAATAACTCTCCCTCTGCCCCCCCACTGCCACACGTGAGTGCACACACATATACCTATACATACACATACAGTCACACATACACGCACACAAAGTCTGCACACACACTCACATGCACACATATATACACACCTATGAGGCCCTGTTTGGCCGGGCAGCCTCCCTAAATGACATCATTATTTCGTCTTCCTTGTAACTGCAAAATCATGCAGTTGAAAAGATATGAAATATTTCCTTCAAGCGTGCTTGTATTTTTCCATCTTTGGTGGTTGCCACCTCTTCACAGAGGGCAAGTAGGCTCAGTTCAGCACAAAATCAGCCTGGGAACAATAGCAGTTTTCCCCCACCGTTCTGTACTAGGCTGGTCCTAATGGCAACCAGGCGGCAGGGGCTGCCCCCCTTGGAACAGGAAGGGAGCAGGGCCACAGGAGTCCTGGATAGAGCTGAGCACAAGACAAAGAGTGTCTTTTTTCTCTCTCACCTGCACTATGCCTTTGGGCCCTTTCTCTGCAGGAGCGGAGACCTGGCAAAGGCCAGCCCAGGTGGCCTTTATGAAACATCCTGTTTAATGTCGAAAACATAACACTTGAATGCCAGAAAGCCAGTTCTTTGACTGCCATTGCATCTATTCTTCATACTTGTTGCTTCTTGCCAACTCACTCAGAATATAACCTGAAGTTCTTCCTTGGCCATCAAGGCCAATATGAACTGGTTCCCAGCTACTCCGACTGCATCCATGACCACTCCTTTCCCTTGTTTATTTCACTGCGCCCCCACACCCCCAGGTTCCTCGTTGTTCCTCCAATGCACCTCTGTGCTGCTGCCTCGGGACCTTTGCACGTGCTATTCCTTCTATGTGGAATACTTGTCCTCACAGATATCCACATGGCATGCTCCCTCACTTCATTTAGGTCTTTATTCAAACATCATCTTATCAGAGAGAACTTTTCATCATACCCAAAGTATATACCATCCCCTGCCTCTTATTACTCTTCATTCTCTTGCCTTCATTTACTTTTCTTTATAGTTCTTATTCCTCACTGACATATTATACATGTTTATTGTCCATCTTTCTCCACTAGGATATAGGCTCCTTGAAAGCAGGAATTTTGTCTGATCTAATGACGACAATCTCCCCAGAGTCTAAAAAGTGCCCAGCCTACGGTAAGTACCAATAAATATGTGCTGAATGAATGAATTTTGCCTCTCCTTCCCCATTTTCTTTTTTCTTAAGTATTTCACCCACTAAGTTATAAAATGTTCAAATAACATATTGATTCTAGAAGGGTGTCATTTCCCCTTGAAGTTCTTCAAGTAGTAAAGTCCTTCATGGGATTGGGGCAGCTCAACATGAAGTCTAGGGTCTTCAGTTAGGTTGAGAAAGGATTTTCAATCATTAGCTAGTTCTACAACAAAACCAGTAAAGGGGAGATGTTAAGGGGATTTTAAAACTGTTCTCAGAGGTAATAGTCAAATTCGTCTCAGGCAGAGGAATGTCCTTTGGTCTGGGGCATTACTTTAATGCACTTTTTAGTTCTGCAAAGAGGGGCCTAGAGCTTGTCAGGATAGAAGAGGTGAAGATAAGAAGGGCGAAAATTTGCTGTCATATTATTATAAAAGATGTCTATATTGGTAAGAGAGGCATTTATGTTCTGATGTTTTCTAGTTCCACTGCCTGATATGAAAAACCAAAATTTGAGCAGAGGCTAGAAACTTAAAGATTAAAGTAAAATGGAGAGGCTAGTCTGTACAGCATGGCAGGAAGACAGGGCTGAAGATGAGGTCAGAAGGGGGTCCTCACAATGTTGGGTGCTTCACCTTCAGCTTTATGTTTCATGTTCTCTCATGAAAATTTTCCCTCATTAAACCCAAGTCTTCAACAAAAGCTGTGTTACCCACTAGTAGAGTCAGCCTTGTGTTAGCGCCGCCTTAACAAATCAAAGGAGCACTGTGTCCATGTCTCAGGACGATGCAGACCAAATGGGATTAGGGAAGCATTAAGAAGTAGGATGAGATGGCTGGACATGAGGGAGGAGCATTTGGAAGCAGAAAGTCAGAGGAATTAACCAAAAAGGTATGTAATCATCTGCAGGAATTATTGGAAATTTGGGATTTCAGAATTTCTTGCAATCAATATTTTATCAGTATTTGGATAGTAGTCACAATAGTCAGACTTGAATCTCAGTGGTTATCTAGTTTTCAAACTTTACTTAACCATGGAAATCTTTTTTTTTTTTTTCCTTTTTGTCTTTTTTTCGTGACCGGCAACGGATCGCAAACCTCAGTGTCACGCCCGTACTGGACCGGGACCGGCAACAGGATCGCAACCCTCGGTGTTGCGCCCGCACCTCACTCAGCCAGTGAGCGGGAACCAGTCTGTATGTGGGATCCGAACCCTCGGTGGGAGCGCCACCGCGCTCCCAAGCGGCGCACTGTAGCAGTGCGCCACCGGGCCAGCCCAACCATGGAAATCTTTTAATCAAATGAATTATTATAGGAAACCCAATGTGTAAAACATACAAATTGAGCTGTCATGATGAAATGGGACAGGGGTTTAACTTATGCCCTCTTCACCTTCCCATTGGGTCCCACATTGGCCCTCAGGCACTTCTGTAGGACCCCAGTACCGTGGGATCACACCATGTATCTAGAACCCAAAGCAGGAATCTACTCTTTGTTATTCCAGACAGTTGATCATTCTGCCTGACTCTGAGTGCTCAGGACCTGCTAAGCAGCATGCCCCTCATCCAACTGTCACTGATGGGGCGTTCTTCTCTTGAAACAAATTCCTCAACTTCTACCCATCCTTTGGTTCTAGTGGAAAAATCAAAGTAAACCTAATTCCTTCCATATAACAGCTTTTCAAATCTTTGAAGACCTCATATCCCTCCCTAAGCTATCTTTGTTCCAAGTTAAATGTTCCTCATCTTCCAGCTATTCTTGAGTTTATATATTACTTGGTATATTAGTATGCTTTTGTTACTTATAACAAAATGCCTCGAACTGGGTGATTTATAAGAAAACAAAATTTATTGCTTACAGTTTCTGAGGCCGGGAAGTCCAAAGTCCATCTGATGGTGGTGACAGTGACCCAGGGGTCTCACATTGCAAGATGGTGGCAGCAGAGAGAGCAGGGAGAGAGACAGACTCTCCTCTTCTTTTAAAACCCTCAGAACCACTCTCCTGACCACCATTTTTAATCCATTCACTACTGCACGGTCCTACAATCCAATCACCTCTTTAAGCATCCACCTTTCAATTACCATAATAGGATCTCCCACCCTCTTAACAGTCACAGTGGGGGCCAAGTTTCTGACACCTAAAACTTGGGGGACACAATTCAGGCTTCAATGAGTTTTGGGGAACATAATTTTGTCCACTACACTTGGGGATTTGAAATTACTGGTATCAGTTGGAAAAACAAACTTAGCATAGAAAGCAAGTTCACTTACGACCAAAACAGGGGCACATAAAACAGAGGCACAACCACATACACTTTGAGGGTACTAAAGGAAAATGAGAGGTGTAGATCTCCTGCTCTAAAAACAGCCGAGAATATGGGTTCTCTCCTGACACTGTGTAGGGGCGGGAAATCAGATCCAACTTCCTTCAGCTCAGAGGTGTGCCTAGGGTCACTCCCTAGCCCTAGCAGTCACCAAACCAGGAACATGAAGGGGATGGTATCAGCAGCAGATGCACTCAACTCTTACTAATAGCATTCTTGAAACACCCCTCAGCAGCTGGGCTCAGGAATGCAGGACTGTAAGTGCCTAGCATGGGTTAATTTCAACTGATCTTAACTGGCCACATGCATACCTACAGAGCTACTGACCCTTGGACAATGACATGGGATCTATTTATTGAAAATAAGTGACATTCTATAACCACGGATCCATCAGGAAGTATCAGCCCCATTTAGTAATAATCATTGAATTTATGATTTTCATTTGGTTTTGGTGGAGCCTATGGGTGAGTTTTAAAAGTTAGGGCTAGTCATATAGTTAGAAAGTGCCTATGTGACCAGCTCACTTTGAGAGACTCACCACCACCACCACCACAACCACCATGAAGAAAATGTGAGCTTCCTGGTACCAGGGTGCTTCACGTGCACACTGGTGGTGGTTTGAGGCCTGGAGACAATGTGCAGACTTTGCAACTCAACATCGGGAGGACAAAGAATCATGCACCTGTGATATCAGGACCCTTTTCAATGCCTCTCCTTCTTCTGTGTGGCTGTACTGCATCCTTTGCCTGTGACAGAGCTGTTCCATGATTATAAACTGTTTGATTCCTGTGGATTCTTTCAGCAATTGAACACTTGGGATGATTAATGGGTGATTAATGCAGTGAAGATGAGAAGGGACTTGAGATACAAGCCTCTGAGGCCTGCAGGATGCTTCTGATGGGAGAATGTCAGCGTTTGGTCCTTGAAGCACACATCTTTGTACGTGGGTGTGATGAAGTACAATACTTCAGTTCTGCTGAACTTTAAGAAAGCACTTCCAGAAAAACAACAGGAATATGTTCTGGTTTGCTCCAATGGAGACATATTTCTAACTTGACAAAGACTATGTCCATCCAAGGTTGCCGGATGTGTGTGCAAACAGAGAAGGACCACAGTGTTAATCCTCATTTCATTTTCGTTTTCCCACAAATTCCTTTATTTTGACCCCATACCTCTTAGAAGCAGCATTGTGGTTTCATACATGTAGTCTTTTCTCCACAATTAGAAGGTTATAGACCCTTTTGAAATCTCAAAGTGCCATGTGCAAATAATGCTGGGCATAAATTAATTAAGGTCACTGTTATTGAAGAAAGAATCAAGGTAAACCCATGTTTGCCAGGAGTTACAACAGCACCAACAAGAAAACAAGGCTTATTAGAAAGTCAGTTCACTGGGAAAGAAAATGTATGTGTGTGTATGTATACATGCCCATGTACATGCGTGTGTGTGTGTACACACTCATAATTCTCACACACCACACTTGTGGAAAAAATATTCTACAATAAAGAATGAAACAAAATATAATCACTTTATTCTTAGCTCAAGGTTTGAGCTGTACCTAAATCCACACTCTACCACCTGCTGCTATAGCCATGAACAAGTTACTTAACTGCTCTGAGACTAGTTTCCTCACCTATAAAATGGCAACAATTTTTACTGAGCAAGGTTCTGATGAGGATTAAAAGAGAGAATGAATGTACTGTTCATGTTATTAAATGATAAACACCACTGACAGATTTCCAGAGGAGCAATTTTGACTAAAATTTGCTGACTTCCTTTTCTCCCTCTGAGGGCCTATGCTGTACAAAGAGAAAGGATTAGAAAGGGGAAATGGAAATCAGGAAAGGGCCAAGGAATAATGAACTGTTTGACAATGTGGGGAAATAGCATTAACTTAGCTCCACTTTCTGCACTAGAATAACACCTTCACGACCCACCAGGAAATCTCCTGTCACTCCACAGACAGAGGCAGCTAAAACATGGATTTCCTGACCCCAGAGTCCTACCCTTCACCATCACTTGCCACAGAGTCAGAGACAGGAGGGCCACTTGCAGGGAATGTAGTGGAAGGTTGGACTTAAAGGATCACTGGAGTTCCTTGTCATGATGTTTTATAAACTACAGAGTGCCGTGCCACTCACACACTTACTCACTCTGATGTTTACAATTATCCTTAGAAAAAGGCATAATTAAAGAATCTAAGTTGTCCAAAGTGATCATCAAGTAAGGGCTCAATCACGATTCAGACCTAGTTCTTCCCATTAGAGTGGTTTTCCCCTTCATTCCAACACAATGGCAGGTGCTGCTGCTGTCCTGCCCTAGTTGTCCCCAGCCAACTAGAGTGCACCAGCAGGGACACCGGACAGTTTTCGGCACACTGACTAGTCCTGTGTCAGATGCTTGCGTTTCTTGTTAACTCTCTCTGAGGGCTTTCTTGGAACCAGGGGAGCTTGCAGGGAATGTAACCTGGAAAGGTGGGAAGAGGGAATTTAATGTCTCCCCCCCACACCCTGAGGCAACCCTCAACCAATAGGTGTCAGGCAGGAGTGGTTAAGTGCCAGCCTCTGTCATGTTCTATGTGGATTCCAGTGGGGCCCCCAGCCCGAGTGAGCCCAATTGCCCACAGTAGTAATAATCCACTCGTAGAACATTCCCTTTATTGGCTTCCCCCCTCCTGTCTCACATTCCCCACTTCCTCAAGTGTTCTTCCTGGAATCGCCTCCTATGTAAACAACCAGCACTAAGTCTTCAAGTAAGTCTACTTTTGGAGAAACCCAAACCAAGACAAATTCTAAAATTTATGTGGCTGCTGCTACTGTTGTTATTGCTTTTAACAATCTCACCCCTCATATAGAACAACGAAAGACCCCAAATAGCCAAAGCAATCCTGAGCAAAAAAAAATAAAGCCAGAGGCATCACACTACCTGACTTCAAATTATACTACAAAGCTATTGTAACCAAAACAGCAACGTACTGGTATAAAAATAGACATTCAGACCAGTGGCGTAGAATCGAGAACCCAGAAATCACCCCTCAAGCTTACAGCCATCTGATATTGGACAAAGGCAACAAAAATCTACATTGGGGAAAAGACTGCCTCTTCAACAAGTGGTGTTGGGAAAACTGGATATCCATATGTGGAAGAATAAAACTAGATATGCACCTCTCACCATACACTAAAATCAACTCAAAATGGATTAAAGACTTAAGTATAAGACCTGAAACTGTAAAATTCTAAGGGAAAATATAGGTGAAACACTTCAACAACTAGGTCTGGGCACAGACTTTATGAACATGAGCCTGAAAGCACAAGCAGTAAAAGAAAAAATAAATGAGACTATATCAAACTAAAAAGCTTCACAGCAAAGGAAACAATCAACAGAGTGAAATGACAGCCTACAGAGTGGGAGAAAATTTTGGCTAACTATGCATCTGACAAGGGATTAATATCCATAATATACAAGGAACTCAGTAATTATACAGTACCAAATAACTCAATTAAAAAATGGGCAAAGGAGCTGAATAGACATTTTTCAAAGGAAGACATACGAATGGCCAACAAGTACAAGAAAAAATACTCAAAATCACTAGTCATCAAGGAAATGCAAATTAAAACTACATTGAAATACCACCTCACCCGTTAGACTGGCTATAATCAAAAAGACAGTGAATAACATATGCTGGCGAGGGTGTGGAGAGAAGGGAACACTCCTGCACTGTTGGTGGGACTGTAAGTACAACCACTATGTAAAACAGTATGGAGATTTCTCAGACAACTACAGATAGATCTTCCATATGATCCAGCAATCCCACTTCTGGGTATATATCCAGAGGAATGGAAATCATCATGTCAAAGTGATACCTGCACTCCAATGTTCATTGCAGCTCTTTTCACAATAGCCAAGACATGGAACCAACCTAAATGTCCATTGATGGATGATTGGATAAGGAAACTGTGGTATCCCCCCCCCCCGGAATACTACTCTGCCATAAAAAAGAATGAAATACTTCCATTTGCAACAACATGGATGAGCCTGGAGAAACTTATGCTGAGTGAAACAAGCAAAGCACAGAGGGATAAATACCGCATGTACTCATTCATATGTGGGAGCTAAGAGAGAAAGAAGGAAGGAAAGAAAGACCACAGTAGTACATTGGTCTTACAGAGGGAGGGAACATTCCTTGGGCTACAAAGTGGAGTAGGGGGGAAAGGGGGAGGGAGAGGGAGCTTGGGGATAATTCGGGGGGGGACATGATGTACAAATGCAATTTGTGGTAATGGGTATGCTGACAGTATGAATCTGGCCCTCGCATCATGGGCATGAGGGGTGACAATTAGCTTTGTATCTCATGAATATTCATAACCAATAAAAATAAATAAATAGATAGATAGATAGACGGGTTAAAAAAAATAATTACATTACATTCCCTCCAAAAAAAAAAATAGTAATAATGACCACAGATGGCTGATCAGTCAGACCCTGATAATAACACTGTCAAGACTTTAAATGGTGAAGATAACATTCTGCACAAAGCTGCAAGTCACTTCTCCAGTTTTGCAAAGACTCCGTCTTCCAGCAACTGCTCTAATTTCAAAGCAGGTGGCAATGGCTTTCAATGGGCCCTATTAACACAGTTACAGATCCAATTTGGACTTCCTAGCCATTAAACAATAGATTTTAGAATATATTTTAAAAGTAGAGTATTATTTCTCAATTCAAGAAAATAACTGAGTTCATAATGGTTTTTAAAATCCTACAAATATGGTTAAAGCATTCACCACACTATAGAAAAAAGCAATCATCTCAATGTGCATTCTAGATTTATCAATTTTGCATACATATTTTAGGAAGATTTCGAGAGATTTCAGTATAATATCTAAAAATGACCAATCACTTCATTTTAGTAAAAAGAGATTCCCAGCTTCTGGTAGTTGACTATAACTATGGGCCGAGAGTGTTTATATTTTAAAATATATATGTGTAAACCTCTCACATGAAAACCAACAGTAGCGCAACCCACGGAGGTGTGACGGGTACTTACTCTGCACTTTGTCCGGGTCCAGAGATGCCAGACTGGTAAGTTACATGCAATAAATTCACATAACGTGTATTGCTTTATAGACTCTAACCATTTATTTAACAAAATGCGAATTTCTGATATCTAGTACTTTTCTACATTTAAAATTGCAGGAAAAGAGACTCATATTCTCCACTATACATTATTACAAAAGAGTTCATTATAAATTTAGATCAGTTCAAACACTCTAATGATTAAGATTCATCATCCTTTAGTGAAGTGAGGTGACATTTTCTCGTGAAAATGTTCATGTTTCTTTGTCAGAGGAGATATGTTACTAGCACAACCTTCTCTTCACCCCGACCTGCCCATCAAGAGATGTTTTTTACCAGCAAAACAGGTGGAAGTCCATTTCTCTATTTTGGTTCCCAAGACAAGTTTAAGTTCTTTTAATTTAGGAAAGAACTCAGACACATATAAACCAAAGGGTGGATTTTTTTTCGTCCTCTACTCACACATTGCTCTATAAAGTTGAGCTTTTCTTATTGGTTTTGCTCATGTGATGATTGCTGTGCATGTGGCTATTGTTAGTGTGGATGTGAGGGGGGGCTTGTTGAATAATGTATAGCACCCAAAGGGAAGAACAACAGACCCCCCAAATTTGAATTAGTGTTCTTGCAAACTCCAAAAGCCAAGGATCACTTTTGCCTTACAGAATCCGGGGGCTCTATCCCCATGTGCAAAGTACATTTTCCAGGTTTCTCCAGGGCAAACGCAGGGTGAACCCCCTCATGAAACCTGTGCCTAATGATGAAGAGCAACTGTCCACTTTCAGCATTTATGAACAGGAGTCTCTGGTTGTTGTAGTCCAGCAGGATGCCCACTCTGGCTGGACGCTCAGTCACGTGAACATCACTCACAATGCCACTGTAGAAGAACGCATATCTGAAATGAAACAGATTGGGAAATAAAAAATTTTGGAAATCTTAAAGAACTTGATAAGGAGAATCACTTGGAAATAACGAATTTTTCAGTCATTAACTTCGATTCACAATACTGAGTTGCAATAACGTTGATCCAAATACTTGAGCCAGATCCCTCCTAAATGCTCAAATGCAAAGCTCATTCCAACAGATGAGCATTTTTAATAATCTTGCCCCTTCTACACTCACAGGCAGTCCCAGAATAGCCAACATAAGCCTCCCTGGTGATTTTTCCCAACGTTCTAATTCTTCCCAGCTGCCCACATGTTTTAACTACCGCATTCATGGTGTGTCATTCTTTTGAATAAAACTCCTTTGAGGCTGCCGTGTATTTTAAAAAGTACTGCAGGCTTACCTTCCATACAATGTATTAATTTTACAGTTTAAAAAATCTATAGGTAACTTATGTAAGGGCCTTTATGAAGTTTAAGAAAGATTTCATTATTTTTGCCAATTTCATCCCTTGTACACACTCCCCCTGCCCCAAACCTGCTTTCCTTTTCATCTCCTCAATGTTCTCCCACAGCCTTGCAGCCAGGGGGTTGCCTTTGATTTCTCTCCTCAATTCGAATAGATTCCACTTAACCAGCATTCATTGGGCATATGTGTGAATCCCCCACTTTACTGGGCACTCTGGGGGAGATGAAGGACTGTAGAGGACTGGCCTTGCTCTCTGGGAACCCATGCAGAGAGGGGCAGGAAGAAACTTAATGACTTGAACACGGACCAAAGCTGAGAATCCATCTCAGAGCACAGACTGTAAAAGTGTTGACGAAACACATTTAGTGAACCTGTTTGAGTTATGAAAGAATAAGCTGAAGGCCAGGCTGGGAGAGAGAAATTGCTGACTGGAAAAGCTAAATTGTTCTGTGCAAAAATGTAACCCAAGTTTGGTGTTTTCTCCTAGCAGTCCGAGAAACTGAGGATGGGGCCCTGAAAGCAGGGGAAGGGAAGAAATGAGAGGTGGAAGAGAAGGAAAGAGATGACAGAAAGATCTGGAGATACGGTAGGTCTGAGTGGTGGGAGTACAGTGACATGGTGGCAGTTTGGGGCCCATGAGTCCAGGGGAGTGGCTGGTCTGGCAGGGAGTGCCAAGGACCTTTAAGAGCTGTGCCATAGCTTATGGCCCAGAAGCTCAAGTGCAAGTATTTAGGGGATCACAGGTCAGCAACCCCATTGCAGACAGAAGCTCTCGTGCAAGGGCAGATGTTCGCAGTGATTGGGAGAAAAGCCAGACTTCTGTGAAGGTGAAGGCCTTCTAAGTGCCCTGCTGAGAGAGGTGACAGAGCGTCATGAAGGAACCTGCAGGGCAGACAGACGTTTCAGGGGGCAACAATGTGGAGCAGCTGCGGGGCTGGGGCTTTCACCGATGGCTTTGGGAGCATCAGTCTGAGATAGGCTCAGACTCAGCCACAAAGAAGGGGCAGGACTTGAATAGGTGGAAGAGAAGGAGAAAGAGACCCACACAGGGACGGCAATGACAAGGGGGCTGAGGAAGCCTACATGTGCTAGAGAACATCGCCATCTGCCTGATGAGTCTGGAGGGGCCATGTGAGTGACTTTTAGGATAAGTGCATAGATTAAGTCAGTCAGAGGCCAGGCTCTAGACCTGCCCTGTCTAATACAGTGGCCACTAGTCCCATGTGGCCACTTAAATTAAAATTAAATAAAATTTACAGGGCCGGCCTGTGGCTCACTTGGCAGAGTGTGGTGCTGACAACACCAAGGCAAGGGTTAAGATCCCAGTGCCGGTCATCTTTAAAAAAAAAAATTTAATTAAATTTAAAATTCAGTTTCTCAGTCCTATTAGCCACGCTTCCAGTGTTTAATAGCCACTTGTGACACCATTTTTCTATTATTGCAGAATGTTCTATTGCATAGTGCTGGTCTAGAGGGTTCTGAATGCACAAACGAGCCATTTCCCTTGCCCTGTTTGGAAGGTCCCTGGTCCCCACAGGCCCAGCACTGGTCAGTCCTTGAGCTAAACCCCATGATAGAGGCCCAGGAGGGAAAGACATTTGTAGAAACTTGGCTTCACCAGTTCTGCAGGACCCAAAATCTGCCCGGCCCTGAACCTGCCTTCGTTTCCTACTGAGCACATGAGTTCCTTCACCAAGCTAACCCGGGCCTGAAGCCAAGCCCATTTGCCCAGGGCCTGACTCCCTGCTCAGCTCTTGCCTGCCCTTCTTTGGGACTGCCGGTCCCTGTTCAAGTAACACCAGCAAAACCCTGGATCTGCCTGTCCAAGGGCCCCCACGCCCTTGAATCTCACCGCTGGCCCAGACTCGGCCCAGACCCCTTTCAACACTGTAGCTGCTCCCCTCAGGGCTCCTCTTGCCCTGGCCTGGTTATGTTCTTTCTGGCTTCCCCTCTTCAACGTGCCCTTCAGGGGGTCCCACCTGAGTTCTGACATAGCTGGAGATGTTTGTAGATTTTTGAGCAGAAAAGGAAGGGGCATGATGAAAACAATGTTTTCAAAATATTTTCCACTTAGACACATGTGCTAGCTGGGAGTGGGTAGAGACTTGAAGCACAGTACAGGCAGGGTGGCTGCTGATGAAATTGGGAAAGGATGTTCAGACGTCTTGATCTACGATGGCAAAGTTAGGAATTCTCAGGATTCTCCTGAGACTATCTCAATATCTCCTTTCCAATTGTGACATCTTAAAGCTCAGATTCTGCATGAGTAGAATCAAGATCAATGTAGGTTGGTGTAAAATCATTAAGGCAGAAAAAGTGGAAAACCTAGGAGGGTCTGCCCCAGCCATTCCCCCAGTGCTCTAAAGGACAGGGGTGCTCTGTGTGAAGCCCTTGAACCTGAAATGAAGGCATTTGAGACCCGACCTCTCTGCGCTGTGACCACACAGGCTTACATACTCTTTTGTCCAGAATCTATGGAACCCACCCTGGGCCTGAAAGTGCCAAAGACCAAAGTTGTAGGTTGAACTTGTCAACAAAATATATGATTCTGTTTTCTAGAGTCTAGAAATTTGTTATTGGAGATTATTCTTTGGTCTAGATTTTTAAGGGTTCAAGTGCCTAACGGCATTTTCATGAAATTAATATCTAGTTTTGGCTCTAAATCTACTGAGTCTGAGTTTGAGTGATTTCAAACTCTGGGCAGGGGCTGGGTCCTTAAGTATTGCACAGTGCTGAATATCAATTAGTCATAATTGCTCTGACTTGATGAAATGTGACTTTAAATAGTGCTTGGAGATGGCATCCTTATGAAACATCTCAGAGAATCAAACTGTCAAGTAGGATGCAGGCAGAAACGTGCAGCCAGAGATATGCAAAATCCCAATCTGTGGGCCTTTCTGGGAACTTGCAAGCACGGAAGGCTTCCTTTTTAAAGCACTTCATTTGAATAATGCTGCACATTTGTATGATACTTTACAATTTCAAAGCTCTTCCCTGTACCTGATTTCATGTGATCTTCACAACTCCAAAAGGTAGTAGGCCAAGCACTATTGTCCCCTGCTGAGACAGATGAAGCATATAAGGCATGCTCAATGGGTTAACCAACTTTTGGTGAGCAGCCAATAGGAGACTAGTTGAGGATGGAGCCAGGACCAAAATCGGATTTCTGGCTCCCTGTCCAATGCTGTCTCTATTAGACCATCCTGTGAGTATGTTCAGATCATAACATGCTTGATTGATCTCTCTGAGACTAACACAGATTAATGGCTTTTTCACATCAACCAACTAAACAATATGAATAACAGACCAAGGGCTTGCAAATTTTTTCTGTAAAGGGACAGACAGTAAATATTTTAGGACTTGAAGGTCATTTGATCTCTGTCAGTGCTGCCATTGTAGTGCAAAAGTAGCCATAGACAACACGTACAAATGAGCATGACTATGTCCCAATAAAACTTTATTTACAAAAACAGGCAGTGGGTTATATTTGACCTATGCACTGTAGTTTGCCAACCCCTGATATAGACAAATGTTGGGGGAGGTATTGGAGGTTCACTTTTTCCTCACTCCTGTCGATTCCTTCTTTCTGGAGGGAGCCCTTTTAACATTACCCTTGTGGCCTCTCTCCACCCTGGGGTGAGTTTAGAGGGAAAAACTGGCCATGCATAGCCCAGTAGCCCCTTCTTCTTCCCTATCTCTTAGTCATGAGCCACCTGAGGAGAGACACATCCTTCTCTGCTTCTCCAGGGTCCAACCCTGCCCTGCAGGGTGGAGAAGCCAGCCTGGCCAGGGCTCCGGGTGGGTGAGTCTGCCTAGTAATAGGGTTCAATATAAGACACCCTCTTGCCCTCAAGTATGATTCATATTCTCTAAAATTAGCTTCCTCCATAATCAGAGCAACAGTACAGTCTTCATATACTTGACTCTTGTTTTTTTTTAATTGGTTCAGAACTTGGGCAAGAGAGTGGGATGCTACTTGTTAGGTCCATCAGAGACCCTGCCTAGACATCCATGGATGACATTTTGATGAAGAGGGGAGGGGCAGGCAGGGCTCTGGCTTACCTCTGTGGCTCAGAGCAATGCATGTACCACGAGGTCTCCCCTTGTCCCAGGGTACCAGCCTGCACAGCTGAGTTGGAGCAGATGCCAAGTCGATAAGCTGGACAGTCTGTGACTGTGGTTTCCCAGTAATGCTGGCCACAGGCAGGCAGCTCCTCACCCAGCACTGATGGGATTCTGCAGGCAAAGTTGATCAGATTAAGCTTAGCTAGCACAGGAATTGCTGGCCTTTATCTCTCGAGCATCAACATTCACAAATGTGCACACAGTTTAGATAGAATTCCATCCTTGCAAACTGCTTCAATTTGACTGAAGACATTCTTTGTTTGTTGTGCCTATAACTTTGATCAGATTGTCACAGAATCCTCCAAACTCTCAACATGCATTTAACATATTTCCACTGTCACATACAACATGCATATATCACACACTGCATCTCTTGAAGGAAGTGGGAACCAGGAAATAACTAGAATAATGGCAAGACAAAAAGAAAAGGCACAATCTCTGCCTTTATGGAGAGGGAGGACATACAAGGGAGGCAGAAGGGGAACATGACTTGCAAAGTTTTCTTCCAAACCTTACAAAAAAAGAATCTTCAAAACCTTCTTTAACAATGAGTTCGAGTGTCTACTGACTTTACTCGACACAGTGACCAAATGAGGTGCAGCTCTTAAATGGCAAGGCAGCTGGTGAGGCCAGAGCAGAGCAGAGTGAGGAATTAACCAGGTGTGACTAGCATGCTTTGTGGAGGCTTGTGGTCCACAGTCTTCATGGCTCTGGCCTCTTTGGATTGTCGTAGGTGCCCCTGAGAAATTGGTTAAAGGTCTTTTTTTTTGTCTCACCTTGGCTATTTTTTACAAAGAGCCACAGTGAAATGAACCAAAGCACTTTCAACTGTTGATGGGTGACCTTGCTTGCATTAATTGCTCAGTTTTGCTTGGAAATGGCTGAGACAGCATGGAAGCATTTTTAATTTAAGCAGCATTAATATTCAGTCAGCATCCTCTCCCTCTTTCTTTAACAGATGAGAAAATGATTAATTCAAGGGAATGTATTTCACTTTCTCATGTCTTTACCCAACAACCTCATTTCAGAGAGGTGGCTACTGGCAAGCCCTTGCTCTCTGGAGCAAAGCCAGGCTACCTGATATTTATGAGCTAATTTTCAGGTTAATAATAAATAAATAAAATCTATAAAATACATTACAATTACCATCAGTTATTACCTATGAACTCTTACCAACCTCCAGTCTATTTCTTATCCTTTCTATTTTTTGAGAAATCCAAAAAATGACAGAAAAACCTAATCTACTTCTTAAATCTTTTAAAAATAAATATTGAATTCGCTCATTTGTATATTTTTAGCACCTACAGTGTTTCCAAGCCCCATGCTAGATTCTGGGGATTCAAAGATGCATAAGACAGGGCTACTGCTTGAGGGTTATTCATGATTGAGTGGCTGACAAATGACTACACAAATTCAGTCCTTTTACACAGATAAGATCAAAGGACGTCAGGGCCCAGAGAACACTTGGCCGTTTCCAGGAGCAGGTAACACTCGAGCTGGGCCTCAGACAGGCAGGGTGCAACCTCAGACAGGCAGGAAAACAGTGCAAGTCACCGTTGCCTGGTTTGTTGTGCTTTGTCATGAGCACTTGCTGGGCACATAAGCAGCCTCAGCAGCAGGTGTTTCACATGTGCTAGTTTTCGAAAGACTTTCACATACTTTCTCCCATTTGGCCATTCTGACCCTCAAAATCTCCACGAGAGGTTGCAGCAAACTGCAGGGCAGTCTCCCCCGCTTCCTCTGCGGCTGTCTCTTCTCTTTGATTCTTCCTTTTGGAGGAGTGTAGGGAAAGTGAAGGTAAATGGTCAGGGCCCCTCAGATGTTCAGAATCTTACTGAGTATTTGATGTAAATATGCACGTGTGCCCAGGTGTTCCTTGGTTATTGTCTAATGTAATTGTGCATGTGCACCCAGGTGTCCTGGGTTATGGACTTAAGTATAAAGGACGAGTGGCTCTGATCCACAGGGCCCCCCCACCCCTAGGATGTTCCTGGGGGTAGGGGGACCATGGTGAGGCCACTACTGCTGCTGCTGGATCTGCTAGAGGCTTCTATAAGCTGCTGCTGCCATTGCTGAAGAAGCTGGGGACTGAGCTCATGTCGTCTGCCAATGGCTCCCGGGACCTTTCCCAATTACCTAACGTGGACCTGCGTGTGAGGGGTCTGGGACCCAGTCGGTACAATGGGTTTGAAGGGTGTGAGCCCTAACCCTGACAGTACAAATGGAAACAGTATAACTAAAATAACGAAATGTTTTGGCTTTAGTTATGAATTGTCTGTAGCAATACAGTTGGCTATGTCGGCAAGAGTCTGTCAATAACCCCAACCAGATAATTCGCATAGCTATTGCTTTAACCCAACAGGGAGCTACTGGTGGGAGGGGGTAAGATTCTGTGGCCAGAATTAGGAACTCAATAAAATGTCCCTCTCCTCTATTCCTTTTCAAGTGGGTTCGTTCAAAATCCGGTTTGCTATTGAAAATAATGTAAGAATTACTGGACACTTTTCTTTTCATTGAACCAGAGATAATACCTTAAAACAGCCAATGTTTTAAACAAAACCATCTGTGCTGTATTTCCAATAAAAATATGGACACTCCAGGGTGCGAACTATCACTGCCACTTTCCCTGTAGTAGTGAGCCACAGCTGAGCTGCGTGTGTGCCATTATATTCCATCCACATCAAGGCATGTTCATTAAACCAGGAGCACGCCCCCGTGAGGCTGCGACACACGTTGAGCCTCCACTGCCGAGGCACCAGCTCACTTGTGCTTTCTTCTACTTACTCCGTCAGCCGTCTCCTCTCAGAGAAGCTGATCACTGTCCCATTTGAGGAAATTTGTAGAGCAGGGTGAGCTGTTTCTCTCAACAAGAGAAATCTGGTTCCTATTGCAGTTAAGAAAATAGGATTATAACATTGCCACAACATCAAGTGCTGTCCCTGGGCCAACCCCACATTTCAGACTTTAGTCTCCATTTCCCTTGACTTCAAAATCCCCCACTCAGTGTTTTCATTTCATTCATGGTAAGGCATTCGTAGATGCCAGTGGCTGGTTACCTACACCTGGTGCAGGTACATCCTCACAGGTGTATCCTGTACTAGAGCTCACTCTCCTATGCAAAGTATGCTCTTTGGACCAAGCAGCAAGTACATTACCTGGTGACTAGTTAGAAATGCACGGTCTGGGGGCCGGCCCTGTGGCTCACTCGGGAGAGTGCGGCGCTGGTAGCGCCAAGGCCGCGGGTTCGGATCCTATGTGGGGATGGCCGGTGTGCTCACTGGCTGGGCGTGGTGCGGACCACACCGTACCGAGGGTTGCGATCCCCTTACCGGTCAGAAAAAAAAGAAAAGAAAAGAAATGCACAGTCCTGGGCCCCACCCCAGACCTACTGAATCAGAATCTGTATTTTAACAAGATCCTCAGGAGATCTGTGTGCACATTAAAATTTGGGGATGCACTGGTGTCACCTAAAGGTGAGGTTCTAACAATGAAGGTGCAGGCACCATACCCGGACTATGGGGAAATATTTCTGGGCAGGCAGCTGTCATGTCTTCTCTTCATAAACGTCAGGCTGGCCCTAACTACATCACAAATAAGTTTTGCTGGTTAAGTTAATTAAATCATTTAATGTGCCCTCCTCAACCTTGTGCCATCTCGGGGTCTAGGATAAAATAATAAAACAGTCACCTTTCCATTCTTCACTTTTACAATAATTGAGAATACTCAAACATTTTTTGTTGGCATCATCTGGGTATTTTCCCCAAAATGTCATTGAACAGTTTTGTCACTTCCTTGAGTGAGCACTCAGTCATTTAGTCATTCATTTAACAAACATTGATTGGTACAAACCATGTGCCTGGCACGAAGAATAAACAGAAGAACAAGAGTGAAAACTTGTCCACAGAGTTCACAGTGTAATGGACTAGGAATATCCCCATCCTGCTACCACCTCACGCCACATAAACACAAACAGAACCACAAATTATAGCACACGTGAGTCAGACAAGAATCATCTAGGGAGATTTCTAAAGACACAAATGTCCAAGCTCATCCCCAGATCAATTAAATCAGGATCTCTGGGAGTGGGGCCAGGGCATCAGTATTTGCTAAGCACCCTGACTGATTGTTAATGGGTAGCCAAGGTTGGGAACTTCTAAAGCAGAAAATAAAAGAAACATCTTTAACTTTGACCTTTGGGTCAAAATATGTATGACAAAATAGGTAGCACTGATGGTAGGTTGGGGGCTTTCTGAAGATGTCCTCTAAGATGTACTCTTTGGGTGGTAGGAGGGAAGGGATGGAAATGCTTGTAAATAGCTCCTTGTGTATGAGGGGAAAGTACCTCTGGTGGAGATGAGGGCAGCCTCGCTCTGTTCACTTGTCCCGAATGCATTGATTGCTCTCACGTAGAAAAAGTAATTATCATTGGGTTGGAGGTTAACTTTCAGCTGGAGTCCTTTAATTCCAGAGAAAGATCTAAATACAAAGGAAAAATAATAATTTTAAATATAATGCCACACACTAAATAACTCATATTTCAATTCTATAGTGAATATATATCTTTTATTAACAGCAAATAACTTATTTTCTTCCTTTTTTACAACCACTGGAATTAACAAGCTAGATTCTGCAAAACAGCCATTGTCGACTAAGATTATTTTATCAAATCACTTCTATTCTTGTCAATTGTGCCCAGTATGTGCCTTCCAGGATGCTGTTTGGAACATAACCAAACACTTTTTTCTAATTCAGAAAGCAGACTAATGTGATTAATGAAACTCCAAGAATATATATATATATATATATATATATATTTTTTAACAATTTTTGTCTGAGAGGGTACTTTTGGATTATGATGATGTTAAACCAACCTATAATAAAAAGGACCCTAATTATCTCATTAACAAATCTGAATTGTGGAAAATTTAGGGTAAGTGATGATTTTATATGTGGTCATCATGCCAAAGCCACCAAGGTTGATAGAAACTGAAGAATTTTTAAAGAAGACCATATCTTTTATTTATTTATTTACTATTTTCTTTTTTTTAAAAGATGACTGGTAAGGGGATCTTAACCCTTGACTTGGTGTTGTCAGCACCACTCTCCCAACTGAGCCACGGGCCAGCCCTAGAAGACCATATCTTTTAAAACAAACAATTCTTGCAAGAAAAGAGAATTCTAACTGCCAAAAAACCCTTCAAAATTGCTATTTCTAAACAGCCCATTTAAATGAAAAGTGCTGGTGGTAGTACCTACTGGGCAGTGGGGTTGGCAAGTACACTGGAACAGCCCAGCCATTTAAATACAGATGGATTTGCTTTTTAGCTACATGAAAACTTCAAAAATTTTGGAATTTGAGATCTGAAGAATGGCACACTTCTATAGATTATGTTTTTTTTTTAATTTCAAGAACAAAAACTTGTCATAATTGCAACAGAATCCACATGACTTAGAATGAGCTTTGCATAGTTTGCAGTAGAATTCAAGTTCACAGAATACCCAGACTGAAGTATGCAGTGATCAAATAGCAAATGGAACAACAGTAGGTTGTTGGTGCTTAGATAAAAAAGGATTTTAGACCAGTAGTAATATGACCGATGTGGCTATGATTAGAAGTCTAGAGCCAAAAATAAGAAATATGATTCAAATGGTCTCACTTTGGGTCCTAAGTTTGGGATTCTCCCTACAAGTGCCACAATGCAAAGGAAAGGGATAGCTTTATGTGTGGTAGTTCCAGAGATACAAGAGCAAAGAACATCACCCAGAAATCCTGACACAGCAGCAAATGAGCTGAGTGCTGGGGAGCATAAGCACAGTTGGGAACTTATGATAGACCTCCTGTGCCTGGCAGGTCCTCAAATGACACTCAACATACTCATCTCTCCACGGTAGGAGAAAGGACATTTGTTAAGTTCCAGTGCTATAAAGCAGAGAGAGATGAATTAGAGGAGACCCACTTCTCCTCAGAAGTCCTAAGGGCTGCCATGTGAATGAGAGGCTGGTCTCCTCCCCTGTTGTTTCAGAGGGCAAACAAATGGAAGCCACCAGGAGCCTGGTGACTGCTCAACATAAAGACAGCCTTTCCAGCTTGAGCCCTTTCATTTTTGGGTTTATGCAAGGAATGATTGGAAAGTTTGCCACAACTAGCCATGGACAAGAATAATTTTAAGAGGGAATTGAAAAGGATCTTTATGAAGTAAAAAATCATCAGGGACATAATGCTTAAGGGGAAAATATTAAAAGAATTACCATTAAGTCAGAAAGAGAAATAAGCTTTAAAAAAAAAATTGGGATTAGGGAGAAATTGGTAAAGGGCCACAAAAAAATGTTTACTTTGTGTAATGATAAAAAAATTTTTTAAATTTAAAAGTAAATAATAAATAAATTTAAAAATTGGGAGATAGGAGGTAAAATTATTACCATTTGCAGGTGATATGACTGTTCATGTAAAAAAACCCAAGAAAATCAGCTGAAAAACACTTACATAAGAAGATAATTCAGCAAGATGGCTAGATAGGAAACTAATACAAGAAATCACAGCCTTCATATACAAATAACAACTAGATAGAAGATAAAAGAAAGGTCTTATTCAAAATAGTGACAAACACAAAAATGTATAAGATTTATATAAAGAACATTTTTAAAGATGCTACTGAGGGAAAACAGACAAAAGACTTGAATAAAGGGATAAGCACATCAGTTCTTGGATAGAAAAAAAATGCAAAATCACAAAAATTTCAATTCTAAGTTAAATATAAATTTAGTGTGATCTCTAAAAATAAATTGTCAGGGGCAGACTGGTGGAGGAAGCTACACAAGCTATTTCTAAATATTATACAAAATATAACCTAGCAAAAAGCAAAAAAAGAAAAGAAAATCATTAAGGGGCAACCTAACCTACCAAGCATTCTAATTATAGGACTATAACAGTAAAAACAGTATGGTACTGTGGCATAAACAGATTGATCAATAGAACAGATTATAAAGATAAGGAATAGAGCCAAACACATAGTCCCATAAGTACATAATAATGGAAATTTTTCAAATCAAATGGGAAAATGATGGGTTTTCTTGTCAAAATGGTTTATTAGCCATACTTAAAAAAATAAAGTTAGATTCCCTACTTCACTTTCTATTGAAATAAATTCCAGATGGTAAAATATTTAGTTTTTAAAAATGAAATTAGACTTTTCTGATCTCAGTGGCAAAATTGCTGACTAGAGGTGCATGGGGTGTGTTCCTCTCACAGAAAAGGACCAGAACAACTAATAGACAACTAAATACTGACAGATGCATCTGTGGAAGAATGTGGAAGCATCTGTAGGAGTGTAATAGGAGACTGGCAAGATCCTGGCAGAGCATGAAAGCACAGGATAGCAGCACAGAGGAGAGAGAGGCACACAGCCTCAGCCACCAAGTCTCTGCCAATGGGATCAGCACAGGAGAGACTTTCCCCTGTGGGAAAAAGGTAGGACATGGGCCCACACCAACCCCCATCCTCACCACAAAGGCCTGCAGTTCCTACTGCCATTGCCCTCAAAAGTCTGGAGCCAAGTGTAGGGAAGCTGCCTAGAATACACACACTGCATTGCTCTAGAACAGGAGTACATATTGTATATTTCCCATGCCCCATCCTCATGACCCAAGCCAATGCAATACGGTGCCATCTTGAAATCAGAGACACTACAGAAACACGGCCTGCCGTAAGGCCAGTACCAACTGTGCTTTCTCAGTCTTCAGGCTCCACCATCATCCCAACATACTTACACAAAAGGCTAAACACCCAGACCCCAGCAGCTTGAAACCTGAGCCTAGGAGCAGCTGTGACTCTTGTCCTGAACATCTGGGAAGCCAATGTGAGGCCTGTTAAACTGATGTGCCCCCAAATCCTTGACTGGAGATTAGACAGGCAGACCCACCTCAAACAGAAATCTTGTCATTGAATAATTTATTGAATGAAATAAGTTATACCTGAGTGTCTCAATAACAGTCTAGATCAAGCAGAAGAAAAAAATTCTGATCCTGAAGACAGTTATTTTGAAATAACTCAGGAAGATGTAAAAAAGGAAAAAGAATTAAAAAGAATGAACAAAGCCTACAAGATTTATGGGATAGTATTAAGCAAACAAATATTTGAATTATGGGTATTCCAGAAGGAGAAGAAATCAAAAAAGGTATTAAAAACATGTTTAATGAAATAACAGCTGAAAACTTTGCTAGTCTTGGGAAAGATACAAACATCCAGATCCAGGAAGCTCAAAGATTTCCAAATAGATTCAACCCAAAAAGATTCTCTATGAGACGCATTGTAATCAAACTGTCAAAAGTTAAAGACAAAGAGAGTTCTAAAAACAGCAAGAGAAAAGTGTCAAGTCACTTATAAGGGAATCTGTATTAGACTAACCACAGACTTTTCAGCAAAAACCCTACAAGCCAGGAGAGAATGAGATGATATATTAAGTTCTGAAAAGAAAAAAAAAGAACCGTCAGCCAAGAATATTATACACAGCAATGCTATCCTTCAGAAATAAAGGAGAAATAAAGCCTTTCTCAGACAAGCAAAAATTAAGGGAACTCATCACCACCAGACCAGCTTTATAAGAAATGCTTAGGGGAGTCCTACAACTAAAAGAGAAAGAATAACAACTATCATAAAAACACCCCAAAATATAAACCTTACTGGTAGAGTAAATATGCAAATTAGAAACAGAAAGGAATCAAAGCTTGTCAATACAGAAAACCACAAAACTATGAGGATAAACAATAAGAGAGTAAGAAAGAAACAAAGGATACACAAAACAATCAGAAAACAACTGACAAAATGACTGGGCTATGACCTCACATATAAATAATAACTTTCAATGTAACAAATTTAATGCCCCAATTAAAAGACATAGTATGGCTGAATGGATAGAAAAACATGACCCAACCATATGCTGCCTATGAGAAACATATCTTACCTACAAAGACACACATACACTGAAAGCGAAGGGATGGAAAAAGATATTTCATGCAAATGGAAAACAAAGGCAAGCAGGAGTAGCTATATTCATATCAGATAAAACAGACTTTAAATCAAAATCTGTACTAAGAGACAAGGAAGGGCATTATATAATAAAGGGATCAATAAAGCAAGAGGATATAACAATTATAAATATATATGCAACCAACATCAGAGCACCCAATATATAAAGCACATATTATCAGATCTAAAAGGAGAGATAGACAACAACACAATAATAGTTGGGGATTTTATCACCTCACTGTCAGCAATGGACAGATCATTGAGACAGAAAATAAGTAATGAAACATCAGATTTAAATGGCACCATAAACCTGATGGGCCAAACAGACATTTACAGAACATTTCATTCATAAGCTGCAGAATACACATTCTTTTCATCAGCACATGAAATGTTCTCCAGAATTGAAAATATGTTAGGCCACAAAACAAGTTTCAACAAGTTCAAAAAAACTGAAATCATATCAAGTATTTTTTTCTGACCATAATGGAATAAAACTAGAAATCAATAACAAGAGGAACTTTTGAAACTACACAAATATATGAAAATTAAACAACACACTCCTGAACAACCAATGGGTCAAAGAAGTAAAGGAGGAAATCAAAACATTTCTTGAAACAAATGAAGACAGAAATACAACATACTAAAACCTATGGGATACAGCCAAGGCAGTATTAAGAGGAAGGCTTATAGCAATAAATGCTTACACCAAAAAAAAATAGAAAGATTTCAAATAAACAACCTAACAATGTACCTCAAGAAACTAGAAAATCAAGAACAAACTATATCCAAAATAAGTAGAAGGAAAGGAAATAATAAAAATCAGAGCGGAAGTAAATGGAACAAAGACTAAAAATACAATACAAAAGATCAATCAAATGAAAAGTTGTGTTTTTGAAAAGATAAAAAAAATCAACAAACTATTACCTATACTAACCAAGAAAAAAATAGAACAGACCCAAATAAATAAAATCAGAAATGCAAAAGAGACATTACAACTGATATTGTTGGGAAAACTCAAAATTAAAAATTTCCCTTGCCTTTGTCATGCCTCTGTAACCAAGTTTGCTTATCTACAAGGCCACATGAATTCAGCCTAGCAGTTAATCAAGTGCTTGCATTCCTCACTTCTGTAACCATGCTTGCTTATCTACTTAGACCACATGACTTGTGAGAAGCCAAAACCTGCAGCTGCCTGCATCAGATGTTTGTTGAGAAACTGAAACCTAAAACCTGGAGAAGTCCACTTATAAAAAGCCCTGTTAAACCTGAGTTCAGGGTCCAGATTTTTGGAGCATTAGTTCAACTGGGCCTACCAGCATAATAAAATACCTGACTCTCCAATCCTCCGAGTGTTGGTTGCTTCCTTGCCAAGTCTGTTTCTGTAAGAATATCACCAAAATACAAAGTATCATTAGAGACTATTATGAACAACTACACACCAATAAATTTGAAAAACAAGAGGAAGTAAATTAATTCCTGGACACATATGACCTACCAAGACCGAACCAAGAAGAAATAGAAAACCTGAATAGACCAATAACAAGTAAAGAGATTGAATCAGTGACAAGTATCCCAACAAAGAAAATCCTAGGACCAGATGGCTTTACTGATAAATTCTACCATACATTTAAAGAACAACTAATACCAATACTTTTTAAACTATTTCAAAAAATTGAAGTGGACACAGTTCTTCCAAACCCATACTATGAGGCCAGTATTAACCTGATACCCAAACCAGACAAGGACACAACAACAACAAAAAAGAATACTACCGACCAATATCCATGATGAACATAGATGCAAAAATCCTCATTAAAATATTACCAAACTAAATCAAACAGCACATCAAAAAGATTACACACCATGATCAAGTGAGTATTACCCCAGGGATGCCAGGATGGTTCAACAAACATAAATCAATAAATGTGATATATCACATCAATAGAATGAAAATATAAAAAACACACATGATCATCTTAATAGAGGCAAAAAAAGCATTTAATAAAGTTCAACATCTTTCATGATAAAAACTCTCAAAAAATTAGATATAGAAGGAAAACACCTTAATACAATAAAGGCTGTATATGACAACCTCAGAGCTAACATCATACTGGAACATGACAAGGACACCCACTCTCACCACTTTTATTCAACAAAGTACTGGAAGTCCTGGCCAGGGCAATTTTACAAGAGAAAGAAATAAAGGGCATCTAAACTGAAAAGCAGGAAGTGAAATTATCCCTGTTGGCAGATGACATCATTTTATATGAAGAGAAACCTAAAGATTCTACCTAAAAATTCCTAGATCTGATAAACAAATTCAATAAAGCTGCAGCATACAAAATCAGCATACAAAAATCAGTAGCATTTCGATACACCAACAACAAATGAGCAGAAAAAGAAATCAAGAAAGCAACCCTATCTACAATAGCAACAAAAAATGAAATATCTAGGAATAAATTTAACCAGGGAGGTGAAAGATCTCTACAAGGAAAACTATAAAACGCTGATTAAAGAAATTAAAGGAAACACACAAAAATGGAAGGTCATACTAAATTCATGGACGGAAAGAATCAATATTGTCAAAATGACCCTGCTACCCAAAGCAATCTACAGATTCAATGCAATGCACATCAAACTACCAATGACATATTTTACAGAAACAGAAAAAACAATTCAAAAATTTATATGGAAAAACAAACAACCCCAAATAGCCAAAGCATCCTGAGCAAAAAGAACAAAGCAAGAGGCATCATACTTCCTGACTTCAAAATATACTAAAAAGCTATCAAAAAAGCATGGTACTGGCACAAAACAGACACATAGACCAATGGAACAGAATAGAGAATCCAGAAATAAATCCACATGCCTACAGCCAAATTATTTTCAGCAAAGGTGATAAGAATATACATTGGGGAAATGACAGTCTCTTCAATAAATGGTGCTGGGAAAACTGGAGATCCATATGCAGAAGAAAGAAATTAGACTTCTATCTCTCACCATGCACAAAAATCAACTCAAAATACCTTAATGACTTAAATGTAAGACCTGAAACAATAAAACTTCTAGAAGAAAACACAGGGGAAATGCTTCAGGACACAGGACTGGGCAAAGATTTTATGAATAAGATCTCAAAAACATAGGCAACAAAAGTAAAAATAAACAATTGCAATTATACCAAACTAAAAAGCTTCTGCACAGCAAAGAAAACAATCAACAGAGCAGAGACAACCTGAAGAATAAGAGAAAATATGTGCAAACTATGCATCCAACAAGGGATTAATATCTAGAATACACCAGGAATTCAAACAACTCAATAGTAAAAAAAACGAATAATCGAATTAAAGAATGGGCAAAGGAGCTGAATAGGCATTTCTCAAAAGAAGACATACAAATGGCCAACAGGTATGCAAAAAAAATGCCCCAAATCACTAATCATCAGAGAAATGCAAATCAAAACCACAATGAAATATCATCTCACCCCAGTTAGAATGCTATTATCAAAAAGACAGAAAATAACAAATGCTGGTGAGGATGCCAAGAAAAGGGAACTCTTCTTATACATGTTTGGTGGGAATGTAAATTAGTACAGCCATTATGGAAAACAGTGTGGAGGCTTCTCAAACAACCACAGATAGAACTACCGTATGATCCAGCAATACAACTACGGAGTATATATCCAAAGGAAAGGAAGTCAACATGTTGAAGAGATACCTGCACTCCCATGTTTATATGGCTCTATTCACAATAGCCATGATTTGGAACCAACCTAAATTGTCCTTCAGACGATCGGAAAGAAAATGTGGTATATACACAACAGAAAAATACTCAGCCACAAAAAGAATGAAATTCTGCCGCTTGCAGCAAAATGGATGAGCTTGGAGAAAATGATAAGTGAAAAAAGCCAGGCACAGAAAGAGAAATACTGCATGTCCTCACTCACATGTGGGAGCTAAAAAAGTTGATCTCATAGAAGCAGAGAGTAGAATACTGGTTACTAGAGACTGGTAAGGGGAGGGTGGTGGGTAAGGAGGATGGGAGAGCAGGAAAGGGAGAAGGCGGTCAGTGGATACAAGATTGTAGAGAGGAAGAAAAAGATCTAGTGTTCTATAACAATATAGGGAGACTGCAGCCAACAACAGATTACTGTATAACTTCAAGTAGCAGCTAATGGAGAGGATGTTGAATGTTCCCAACACAAAGAGGTGACAAATGTCTGAGGTAATGGATATGCTAACTATACTGACATGACCATTGCACATTGTATAAATGTACCCAAATATCACACTGTACCCCATAAATATATACAATCATCATGGGTCAATTAAGAAAAAATTAATTAAAAAATTTTTCTCAGAGATAGATTAGAGGTTACCAGAAACTGGGAGGAAGGAATAATGAGAAGTTATTGCTTAATGGGTGCAGAGTTTATGTTTAGGATGATGAAGATGTTTTGGAAATAGATAGAGGTGGTGGTCACACAGCACTGTGAATGTAAATAATTCCTTGCAATTGTATTTTTAAAAATGCTTGAAATGGCAACTCTTATGTCATAATTATATATTTTACCACAATTAAAAAACCTCAAAAAATTTTAAAATGAAATTATTGGTCACTATAAAAAATATGGGGATATATTTATATATATAAAGAGACACACACACACACACACAGAGAAGGCATTTTAAAATATGACTCAAGAAGTTGCGGGAGAACATGGCAGTGGAAGGGAGTGAACCGCCCGTGCACCTCACCGGCAGGATCCCAGAGGCCACCAGCAAGAAGAGGAACTCAGAAAGCCTGATGGTGAGTCAGAATCTCTGTGTCCTTGCTTGTGCCGGGGGTAGCTGTTACTACCCAGATGGATTGCTCTGAAGGATTGCTGAGACCTTGAAGGGGACTCTCATAATACGTGCACTGAGGTTTGGAGTGCACGCCATTTTGTAAAATTTACAAAATCCTCCCCGGGAAGAAGCCGCCTGGAGCGGCCGCCACTAGGCGCCCGGCCACTGCAGCTGCTGCCCTCAGTGCCGGGCCAGGCTGCGCAGCCCCGCCACTGGGACTCGGGGTCCGGTGACAGTGGTATCTGCCAGGGAGGGGGCTGTAGTCTCCCCGGCCCCAGGCACCACTGGAACCACGAGCCAAAGAGAGACTGAGCAGGCTGTGGCGCGAACAGGAGCCATGAGCACCAGGGGCGGTGAGAG
Source organism: Galeopterus variegatus (assembly GCF_000696425.1). Taxonomy (NCBI): domain Eukaryota; kingdom Metazoa; phylum Chordata; class Mammalia; order Dermoptera; family Cynocephalidae; genus Galeopterus; species Galeopterus variegatus. The sequence continues at coordinate 165 of NW_007729270.1, read as the reverse complement.
GTGGCCGGGGTGGTTCTGGCTGCAGAGGCTGCCGCGGGAGTGCAACATGGGAGCGCAACACAGGAGCTGAGACTCACAGGAGGGAGTGGCGCAAACGCCCCGCCATCTTCCCCGTAGTCAATTTTGGACTTGCCTGACACTAGTGTCCAACTGAGTAATCACTGA
>NW_007729269.1:248620-248895 GCF_000696425.1 Galeopterus variegatus | reverse complement strand
TTCAGTTTTATGTTTTAACTTAATTAAAATTAAAAATGTAAAATTAAAATTCAATTTCATAAGGCAACCATAAAATGTTCTAGTATACAAACATAAAACTATTATGGATTAAGATGTACCATCTGGTTAATCCCAATTTTATTTTCTGTAGAAACATCACACTCACTATTCAAAAAGAAACATTTTTTCTCCCTGAGTAAATTGGTGAATATTGCCTAATCTTCCTCAATTATAGAAAATTAAGACAAAATTTAAACAGATTTCCCAGACATTGG
>NW_007729269.1:245766-247127 GCF_000696425.1 Galeopterus variegatus | reverse complement strand
GCCAGTGATTAAATTAGGCTCTCGGATTCCAAAGTCATAGAAATAAACAATGTACCCAAATTGTAAAGCAAGCACCGCTTTATTAAAAGAGGAGATAGACTTATGCATAAGGGGGGTAGCGACAGTAAGGCTAGCTGTCCAGGGTCTTTTATAGGGAAAGGAGTTACGGGGTACAGGCCAGCGTCACTGGAGGTGGTCCGTTCTGTTCTTCCTGGCTGCATCATGGGCACATGCTCAGTAGGCAGTGGTGTTCATCACTGTCACCCCAGAAGGGTCATTGTAGCAGTCAGCTTGATGCTTTGTGCCGCAGGTGGGAATTCCTAAAGGGGTCTTAAGGTTAATCTGTAACTTTTGCAATTATAGTAAACAGGTCTTGGGGAGGTGTTTTGCAACTCAGTAAATATGTTTCCTCTCTTATCTCAGTCTATTTTGTTAGGGCAGTCCAGTGGGGTAATCATTTGCCCTGAGGGGCCTCTTGACTGAGGAGTGGAAAAGTAACGTGTCCTCTGCAGGGAAAATGGAGTCAGTTTGGTTCACAGGCCTCGCCTTCCTCTGTTTCACCGGGAAGGAGTTACTTTCACTGTTGTCCCACATCTGGGATTTGCTTCGTCACCAAACTGGTCAACAGAGACTGTGCATCCTCCTTTTCATGTGTGTTCCTAAAGTTGACGACAAGATGGCCTAATGGAGGACATCACTGCATGTGTTCTTATCAGGGATTGGCCAGATTTATACCCACTGTTCCTCTCTAATCCCACCCTCTTCCATCTTCCAAAGTTTCTCCTTGCTGCCAGTGGTCACCGGATAGTGCTGTAGCTATCGCACTTGCTGGGCCCCACCTTCAGAATTTCTGATTTAGTATGTCTGGGAAAGAGACTTTTTTTTTTTTTTTGCATTTCCAACAAGTTCCCTGATGCTGCTGCTGTTGGTCTAGAAAGGTCACACACTGAGGACTACTACAATACTAAAACAAGTGCTTAGTAAGTAGCAGATTGTAGAGTGAAGAACATGGACTTTGGAGACAAAAAGAACTAGATTTGAATCCTGAGTTCGCTATTTAAGCTGTAAGATATAAGACAAGTTTTCATAACTCTGTTTTCTCACCCGAGATAGCTCTCCTATACATGGAATTGTTGGGAGGAGTAATTTAGATAAGACAGATGAATGCCTACCTCAAAGTTTGGCACCTAATAAGAACCCAATTCATGATTTGAAGGTTGAGTCACTTATAGACCACATTGTGTATACGGATATTGTTGTAAAACAACATGTAAACTTACATTTCTTACTTTTCCAAAAATGTAATTTGGGATGTTTTGGTAGAGTAGTTGCTACATGACTTCTTCAGATAAAGTTTGATT
>NW_007729269.1:244962-245370 GCF_000696425.1 Galeopterus variegatus | reverse complement strand
GTTTCTCTCTCCCACTCTCTCCTTTTTTCCCATCCTTCCTTTTTTTCTTTCCTGATATCTGGATTTCTTTGCCAGAAATGATTATGCAGTGAATTCCCCATTGTCATGACAATATGACTATAGTGATGTGGGCTGTCCTTGCAAAACATAGTTTTGGGAATACACCTAATTGAAAGAGAAGAATGAGAAACAAAGGAAAGATAAAATAATGGGGAGTGAGGGAATGGAGAAATGAAGAAAAAAATAAGAGAACAGGAATAGAGAAAACACCAAGTTTGGTTTGGTTAATTTTTTAAAAATCGTAACACTTGCCTTTGTAAATTGTTTAAATTTAAATGTCTACATTTCAGTGTGTTTGAGAATAACTAATTGCATACAGCTAGATTCAAAGGAAGGGCTTTTTTATTT
>NW_007729269.1:240688-244176 GCF_000696425.1 Galeopterus variegatus | reverse complement strand
CAGTGTGTTTGAGAATAACTAATTGCATACAGCTAGATTCAAAGGAAGGGCTTTTTTATTTACCACTGTGAATACACGGGTGTTTACATGCAATTAAATTTACAGTAATATATATGAATCTATTAGAAAGGCAAGTTTTATCATAGACAATTTTAAACATAAAGCATATATTCTACTCAGAGAATACCTTTTAATTCTATCTCCACCAAAGAACAGATCATGATCAGAGAAATTCTATAATGATTTCTGAAATAGTAATAGCAATAGGTAAGGCATCACTCTTTAATTAAAACTGATATATAGACATTTAGATTTATGGGAAATATAAGTTAGGGACAGAGAATGGGATTTCTGCAGATAGTTTTCCTTGTGAATTTGAAATCTTATTTATTTTATAAAAATTCCATTTGCATGCAATTTTTTCAAGACCACATCTGATGTGCAAAGAAATATCACGTTACAATTTTCAAGATGAACACCACCACCACTTTCACCATGACTCATCACAGCCAAAATGCCCTTCATAAAAAATGTTTTATTCACCAGAAGCTTAGAGAAAAAATCTATATTATTATTTAAAAATTGATTGATTGATTGTTGTTGTTGTTAAAAACTTCATAAGCCTGGTTAATTCTATGCATTAAAAAAATACTCTTAGCTCTGATGATACCTTCGCAGGGAAACTTTCTTTTTATTTATTTTAAAATTTTAATTGTGGTAAAGTACACATAACATGAAATCTACCAATTTAACCATTTTCAAGTGTATAGTTCAGTGGCATTGCTATGTTACCATAACCACCATCCATACACAGAACTCTTTTTAGCATGTGAAATTGAAACTCTGTATACATAAAAATAGTCCTTTAAATTGTATTTAATCACAAAAACTACTAATAAATGAGTAATGAAGATTGAGGGATTTGTTTCTAAAGGAAATGAGGAACTGAGGTATTGTTAGGAAAATCCAGATAAAAATTCTAGATACTCTGACTTCCACTTGTGGCCAAGGTAGAGACTGAATTTACTTTCCTAACTGAAACAACTAAAAGACTAGACAAAGTATATGAAACCATGGTTCTTAAGGACAGTGATTGGTGAGAAATAGCAAAAAACAAGGTGAACCCTGCCATTGCTCCAGATTACTGTTTGGAGTGGTTCCCCAGAGAGGGGAAACCAGCTGGAGCATAGTGTTCTCAACGAGTTGAGGAGAAGGATCTGGGAGTCTGGAGAGACCAAAGCAGGTAGAGTTTGCAGGGAAGAGTATTGAAGAGGAGAGAGCTGCACAGAGAGAGAACCCTTGGGGACCTGCAGAGGGTCCCAATTGAGTATTCAATTAATTAGTGATCACTGAATATGTGTAAAGAAACTACCCAAGGCTGGGAAAAACCACCTAAAAGAATTAGAGGAAAAATATTTGAAATTCACAAAAGGATGGGAATTTTGGGAATAGTACCTGTTCCCAGGAGCCAGGGCAGTAAACCTCATAATTCGTGGGTCCTTAGTAGTGTACTAACAAGGGTTTTGCTTTATTAATGTGAAAAAATTAGATGTAGAGTAAATGTTACTCTGGCCCCATAATGAGAAAAATCAATCAATTGAAATTGACTAGATGATAAAATGAATAGAGAAAGATACTAAATCTGTTACTCTGTGTGTTCAAGAAGCTAATGAAAAGATTGAGGATGTTAAGTAGAGATGAAGAAAATAAAGAAAAACACTTAAGTTTAAGAAAATATAGTGCCTGAGATGATACAAATACTTAATGGATTAACAGTAGCATAGATACTATAGAAGAAAAGAGTAGTGAATTTGAAGACATTGTAATATAAACTTCCCAAGTGAAACCTAGAAAAGGAAAAGAAAAGACAGATACAAAAAAATGGCAAGAGCTTCAATGAGCTGTGGAACTCTTCAAGCAGCTAAATATATATATGTAATAAGAGTCTCTGGAATGGAGGAGAACAGAAAAAAAATTTGAAGAAATACTTGTCAAAACTTTAAAAAATTTGATGAAAATTATAAGCAGAGAGCTTCAAGAAGTTCAACAAATCCCAAGAAGCAACAAACCACAAGAAAAATAAAGAAAAAGATACCAATTCCTATTATAATAAAATTGCTTAAAACCAGTAAAAAAAAAGCAAATCTTAAACACAGTCAGAGAAATATGATATGCATAATGCACACAGGAAGAAAGGTAAGGATGGCATATTTCTTGTTAGAAACAATGCAAGCTTGAAAAGAGTGAAGAAACATTTTTAAAGTAATGAAAATAAAAAATAAAAAATAAAACCCTGTCAACCTAACCTAGAATTTTATAGCCAGTGAAAATATACAGGTAGTTCTTGCTTCACCCAGTAGTGTGAAACTGTAAAAATGACTATGCAAACTGAAACTGTGCAAAGCAACCTTAATAATTAAAGCAAAAAATTATGATTGTTCCATAATCTTTAAGTCCTTGCCAAAATACTAAAACCTTTCTCTTAATGACAGCTATAAATATATAGGGAAATAAAAAATAGTAAAACTAATATTTAATTGAGACACTCCAATTTAAAACATTAGAAACATTGAGAATTAAAGTGTTTTATTTCTTTGTAAAAAACTTATCAAGAGTAGTTTTAACAGTGCTTACCTTATTCTTCTTGTCATATAACTTACTATATGGAGTGAGCCATCATTTCTATGCCTTGTCATACTCCTAAGTTTGAATCAGCTTCTAATATTTTCTCTCTTACACCTTTAATGTTGTGAAATATCTTTAAGAGTTCCTTTAATGGAAAACTTTTGGTGGCACCTCTTCCTCTGGAACATCTTTCTTCTTTTCATCAAAACCATTTTATACATTTATGTCAGTACATTCACCTTCATTAAACTCATTTGATGCATATCTAGTCTCTCAAACAGTGGCAGTGCCAACACTCCTACAGTCAGCTGTTTATTCTACAGTTCCATTTATGTTTGGTTTGTATTTCCATTATTCTAACATTGTCACTTTTTGTTTCTTTGTTGTGCCTGCATGTTTTTGTCTTTTGCCAATTCTCTCTTTTGATTATTCATTTTTGTAAAAGATTTTGTGGGTTTATCACTAGGAGACAAAGAGGCAACAGAACTGCATGCTTTACTGGCTGTTATTTATGCAATAATTGATGGACTGAAGATTTTACAGCAAAGTTTTTACTTTATGCCATTACCGATAGTTCACTTACCATAATAACTGAAATTTAAACCATGTCATTTGGGGGACTGGGTTACTTAGCTAAACACTGGTAACTGCAATGTATTCATATTTTAACTATGCAACATGAGTGTTGCCTATATTTTTTTTAAAAAGGTGAAATGCTCTTTCAGACATTAAAAAAATGAGAATCAATCAGAAACAGACCTGCACTACAAAAAAGAAAAAAAAATGCTAAAAGGACAACTGGGAAATGTTGAAATGTTAGTTAAGCTTGATCAACCTCAAAGTCAAGGATGAAGTGAACTAAG
>NW_007729269.1:238361-240062 GCF_000696425.1 Galeopterus variegatus | reverse complement strand
GAAAAAAAAATGCTAAAAGGACAACTGGGAAATGTTGAAATGTTAGTTAAGCTTGATCAACCTCAAAGTCAAGGATGAAGTGAACTAAGATTATTGAGAAACAAGAACTTTGAATACAATCTTCTATTTAATCTCACAGTAATACACAGGCTAGGTATTATTCTCTCCACCTTACTGAGGCTGAAATGGCTCCGAGCAGTTATATATATGGCTCACATTACTTAGCTGGTAAGTGGCAAAATGATGATTGAAATTCGGTTTTGGGTTACTCATATCTCAAGTTTTTTCCACAATTTCAGATTGCCATGTAGGTGAAAAGCAATGAATTAACTTTTTCCTATTTGTAAATAGTAAGTGTTTATACTTACCTGTGCAGTTACCATTTCTGATGCCCTTTATTCTTTTATATAGATCCATGTTTCCATCTGATATCATTATGTTCTAGTTGAATAGCCCTCCAAAGTCATTAAAATTTAATCCTGACTGTAACAGTTGAGGGCAGGAAATCCTATCATGATAATTGAAAGACAGGGCCTTGAAGAGATCATTAAATTGTAAAGACCATACCTTAGTTCATGGGTATGGTTCTGAGGGCTTTAAAAGGAGACCATGTGAGAGTCTCTCTCTTTCTCTGCTCAACCATATTCTCCATGTGATACCCAGGGTTGCAGTAGTCACCACCAGGACAAGGCCTTCACCAGATGTGTTCCCTGGACTTTTGACTTCCCAGCCTCTGAAACTGTAAGTGATAAATTTCATTTTCTTAAAAATCACACAGTTCCAGGTATTTCTGTTATAAGCAGCAGAAATGTATTAATATACCTGATGAACACAGATGAAAAAATTCCCAACAAAATACCAGGAAACTGAATTCAGCAGATTTTCCCCAGGGATTCAAGATTGGTTCAACAAACACAAACCAATAAACATGATACATCACATCAACAGAGTGAAGGACAAATCATATGATCATCTCTATTGACACAGATAAAACATTTAGTGAAATTCAACATCCCTTTATTATAAAAACTCTCAACAAATTAGGTGTAGAAGGAATGCATCTCAAAACAATAAAGGTCATATATGAGAAACCCACAGCTAATATCACACTGAAGGAGAAAAGGTGAAACCTTTCTTTTAAGAACTGGAACAAGATAAGGATCCCCACTTGATCCACTCCTATTCAACATAGAATTGTGAGTTCTAGTCAGAGCTAGAAAGAAATAAAGGGCGTCCAAACTGGAAAGGAGAAAGTCAAATTGTTTCATTTACACATGACATGATCTTATATACAGAAGACCCTAAAAGTGCCACCAAAAAACTCTTAGAACTGATAAATGAATGCAGCAAAGTTGAAGGGTACAAAATCAATATATAAAAATCAGTAGTGTTTCTCTATGCCAACAATGAGCTAGCAGGAAAACAAATCAAGAAAACAATCTCATTTATAATAGCTAACAAAACAAAACAAAAACCTAGGAAATAATTTAACCAAGAAAGTGAAATATCTCTACAAGGAAAACTATAAAACACTGTTGAAAGAAATTGTAGAGGACACAAAGAAGTGCAAAGACATTCCATGTCATGGATTGAAAGAATTAATATTGTAAAAATGACCATACTTCCCAAAGAAATCTACAGATTCAATGCAATCCCTAACAAAATACCAATGACAGTCTTCACAGAAATAGAAAAAACAAT
>NW_007729269.1:237543-238344 GCF_000696425.1 Galeopterus variegatus | reverse complement strand
GATTCAATGCAATCCCTAACAAAATACCAATGACAGTCTTCACAGAAATAGAAAAAACAATCCTAAAATTTGTATGAAACCACAAAAGACCTCAAATAGCCAAATCAATCCTGAGCAAAAACAACAATGCTGGAGGCATCACACTACCCGACTTCAAAATATACTGCAAAGCTATAGTAAACAAAACAGCATAGTACTGGCATAAAAACATACACACAGACCAATGGAGCAGAATAGAAATCCCAGAAATAAAGCTATGTATATACAGCCAACTGATTTTCAACAGAGGCACCAAGAATATTCACTGGGGGAAAGGACAGCCTTTTCAATAAATGCTGCTGGGAAAACTGGATGTCCACATGCAGAAAAATAAAACTAGACTCCTAATTCTCACCATATACCAAAATCAACTCAAGGTGGATTAAAGAATTAAATGTAAGACTCAAAACAGTGAAACTACTAGAAGAAAACATAAGAGAAATGGTTTAGGACATTGGGCTGGGCAAAGACTTTATGAAGAGGACCCTAAAAGCACAGGAAACAAAAGGAAAAGTAGACAAATGGGATTAGATCAAACTAGAAGTTTTTTGCACAGCAAAGGAAACAATCAACACAGTGAAGAGACAACCTGTAGAAAGTGAGAAAATATTGGTAAACTCTTCATTTGACAAGGGATGAACATCCAGAGTATGGAAGGAACTTAACAGTAAGAAAAGAAATAATTTTATCAAAAAAGGGGCAAATGAGCTGAATAGACATTTCTCAAAAGAAGACATACAAATGCCCAAAAGGTATATGAAA
>NW_007729269.1:235047-236889 GCF_000696425.1 Galeopterus variegatus | reverse complement strand
TCAACACAGTGAAGAGACAACCTGTAGAAAGTGAGAAAATATTGGTAAACTCTTCATTTGAGAAGGGATGAACATCCAGAGTATGGAAGGAACTTAACAGTAAGAAAACAAATAATTTTATCAAAAAAGGGGAAAATGAGCTGAATAGACATTTCTCAAAAGAAGACATACAAATGCCCAAAAGGTATATGAAAAAAATGTTTGACATCAGTAATCATCAGAGAAATGCAAATCAAAGCTGCAATGAAATATCATCTCTCTTCCATTAGAATGGCTGTTATCAAAAGGACAGAGAATCCACAAATGCTGGTGAGCATGCAGAGAAAGAGGAATCCTTACACACTGTTGAGGGATTATAAATCAGTACAGCTATTATGGAAAACAGTCTGGAGGTTCCCTAAAAAACTAAAAATAGAACTACCATATGATCCAGCAATCCCTCAAAGAAAAAGAAATTAGTATATCTAAGAGATATTTGCACTCCCATGTTTATTGAAGCACTATTCATAATAGCCACAGTATGGAATTAACACAAGTGTCTATCAATGAATGAATGGATAAAGGAAGTGTGGCACACATGCATAATCGAATACTATTTAGCCATTAAAATGAATGAAATCCTGTTATTCACAGCAACATGGATGAGGTTGGAGGACATTATGTTAAGTGAAGTAAATCAGGAACAGAAAGAAAAATACTGCATTTTCTCATTCATATGTGGAAGTTAAGAAAGTTGATCACATAGAAATAGAGAGAAGAATGGTGGTTACCAGAGGCTGTAAAGAGTAGGGAGGAGAGGGGATAATGAGAGGTTGGTTAACAGATATGAAAGCACAGCTACATAGGAGAAATAATATCTAGTGTTCTATAGCACTGTAGGATGACTATAATTAACTACAATCTATTGTATTGTGTCAGTGAGCCAGGAGAGAGGATTTTGAAAATTTCCAACACATTGAAATAATAAATTGTTGAGGTAATAGAAAAAAAAAATCAGTTACCAGTGTTTCAGGGAAGGTAGGAGTGAGGGATAAATAGGTGAGCGCAGAGGATTTTTAGGGCAGTGGAACTATTCCGTATGATACTGTAATGGTAAATAAATGATATTATGCAGTTGGCAAAACCCATAGAACTTGTACAACACAAAGAGGAAAGCCTAATTTAAAAATGAGTTAATAATATATCAATACTGGTTTATAATTGTAACAAATGTACCACACTAATCTGACATGTTAATAATAGGAGAAATTGTGTATGTGTGTGTGGGGAGGGCATGAAAACTATCTGCACTTTATGCTCAATTTCTGTGTAAATGTGAAACTGCTGTGAAAATAAAGTCTAAGAAAAATTTTAGCAAATTTAATGTAATGATATATAAGAATGATAACATGTCATGATCAAGTGGAGTTTGTGTCAGGAGTACAAAGTGGGTGTAACATTTGACAGTCAATTAATGAAATTCATATATTAACAGACTAAAAAGGAAAAACCATGTGATTATCTCAATAGATGCATAAGAAGCATTAAACAAAATCCCAACATCCATTCCTGATTAAAAACTCCCAACAAACTAGAAATAGAAGGCAACTTTCTGAACCTGATAAAGGGCACTTATTAAAAACCTCCAGCTAAAATTGTCCTTAATGATAAAAGACTGAATATTTTCACCCTATGATCAAGATCAAAACAAGGATGTCCACTTTTGCCACTTCTATTTATTACTGTTCTAGGGATTCTAGCCACTGCAATCAGGTAAGAAAAAGAAATACAGAGCAACCAGATTGGAAAGAATGTAGCAAAAATGTCTTTAATCACAGATAACATAACTCTCTACATAAAAAA
>NW_007729269.1:232068-234250 GCF_000696425.1 Galeopterus variegatus | reverse complement strand
TTGGAAAGAATGTAGCAAAAATGTCTTTAATCACAGATAACATAACTCTCTACATAAAAAATCCTATGAAATCTACAAGAAAACTACTAGAACTAATAAGTGAGAGTAGCAGGATTTCAGGACACAAGAAATGTAAGCAAGGAACATTCAGAAATTGAAATTAAAAAACAGTACCAATTAAAAGGGGATAAGACATATGACATAGGTATAAATCTGATAAAAGATGTGCAAAACCTGTACGTCAAAAACTATATTATTGCTGAGAGAAATTAAAGGATATATAAATAAATGGAAATATATAATCTGTTTATGAATTGGAAGTCTCAATATTGTTGACATATTAATTGTCCTCAAATTGATCTGTACATTTAACACAATTCCCTTCAAAATCCCAGCAGGCAAATTGTAAAAATTGACAAGTCAATTCTAAAATTTACATGGAAATATAAAGGACCTAGACTACCCAAAACAACATTAAAAAAGAACAAAGTTGGAGGACTTATTCTGCCTCACTCAATCTTATTATAAAGCTACATTGATCAAGAAAGTGTGAGATTGGTGTCAAGATAGACATATAAAGAAACAGAATAGAGAGTACAGGAATCGACTCACACATATATGGCTATCTGATTTTTTTCTGTAGAAAAGGCAATTTAGTGAAGAAAGGATAATCTTTTCAACTAATGTTGTTGAACAATTGGATATCTATATGCAAAACAATGGACTTGCACATATACCATGTGCCATAAAACAAAATTAACTAAAAGTAGACCACAGACCTAAATGTAAAACCTAAAACTATAAAACTTAAGATGAAAAACAGGAGAAAATAATTGTGACTATGGGTTAGGCAGATAATCCTTAAAAACAACACAAAGATATGATCCATAAAAGAAAAAACTGATAAATTGAACTTCATAAAAATGAAGAACCTCTGCTCTTCATGAAACACTGTTAAGAGAATGAAAAGTCACCACAGAGTGGGAGAAAATATTTGCAAGTTGAATATCTGATAAAGACTTATATTTAGAATATACAAAGAACTCTAAAATCTCAATATTAATAATAATAACAATTAACCCAATTAAAAAGTGGGTAAAATACTTCACTGAGGAAGATGTGTGAATGGCAAATAAGCATATGAAAAATGCTTAATGTCATTAGTTATTAGGAAAATGCAAATTAAAACCCCAGTGAGATAACCTCTAACACACCTATTAAAATGTCTAAAGTTAAAGACTGATTTATGTGATATCAAATGTTGGCAAGAGTGTGGAGCAACTCTCATACTCTACTGGTGGAAATGTGAAATGATCCAACAGTTTTCGAAAAGAGTTTGGCAATTACTTAAAAAGTTAAACATGCAATTACGATATGATCCAGCCATTCTATTCTCGGGTACACCCAAGAAAAATGGAATCAAGGTCCACACAAAGACTTGCACACAAGTTCATGTCAGCTTTATTTGTAGTAGCCCCAAACTGGAAGCAACCTAAATGTCCGTCAACATGTGAATTAATAAAGAAATTGTGTAATGATGCTTAGCAATAAAAAGGAATAAACATGCAACATAATGAATAAAATTTTAAAGATCTCACACAGTGAATGAAAGAAGTCAGTAAAAATAGTACATATTATATGATAAAATTAACAAAATTCTAGAAATGTGTTCATTATTTTGATTTTGGTGAGGGTTCCACAGGTGTATGTTTTTGTCAAAACTTAATATATTGTACATTGTAAATATGTGCAGTTTATTGTATACCAATCATACCTCAATAAAATTGTTTTAAAAAAATCCTTTGAAGTGTAGAGAGGTCAGGCTCTTTAGATAGCTAGACCTCAATATGAGTATCTAAGCTAGTCCTCAATATGAGTTTCTGTATTCTATGACCTACATGTTTTTCATTAAGGTATTAAAACCTCTGTAATCTTTAGTTTCCATATGTGCAGAATCACCTCACAATGTTGAAGTCAGAAAGTAATGATGTAATTTAAGAAACAACAACAATAAAAATCTACCAAACACACACACCAAACATCACCACGGCTAAGTTATTAAGATCACTAGGTCTTACTATTGATATTTTGCTATAATATAGGGAAAACAAAAGGAAGAGAATGTAATGATGATAGTAAACTTGTCCTCTTAAAATCATTGGACTTTGTTCATGTATTACAA
>NW_007729269.1:229529-231885 GCF_000696425.1 Galeopterus variegatus | reverse complement strand
GTTTTTGTCAAAACTTAATATATTGTACATTGTAAATATGTGCAGTTTATTGTATACCAATCATACCTCAATAAAATTGTTTTAAAAAAATCCTTTGAAGTGTAGAGAGGTCAGGCTCTTTAGAAAGCTAGTCCTCAATATGAGTTTCTGTATTCTATGACCTACATGTTTTTCATTAAGGTATTAAAACCTCTGTAATCTTTAGTTTCCATATGTGCAGAATCACCTCACAATGTTGAAGTCAGAAAGTAATGATGTAATTTAAGAAACAACAACAATAAAAATCTACCAAACACACACACCAAACATCACCACGGCTAAGTTATTAAGATCACTAGGTCTTACTATTGATATTTTGCTATAATATAGGGAAAACAAAAGGAAGAGAATGTAATGATGATAGTAAACTTGTCCTCTTAAAATCATTGGACTTTGTTCATGTATTACAAAAATTCTTTTGTGTTTTCTGTGAGGTGACCCACATCCAATACTAATAGCCAAAGCTTCTATATTCTTCTATAGGTAACATAATGTGTTCTCACTTAAATCTATTTCAGGCCATTCTATACTAATATATTGGTGTTGGTATTCTTTTTTTTTTGCAGCTGGCCAGTACAGGGATCCAAACCTTTGACCTTGGTGTTGTCAGAACCATGCTCTACCAACTCAGCTAACCAGCCAGCCTCTGGTGTTGGTGTTCTGGGAAAAAAAAAAGAAAAAGGAAAAAAGAAAAGGAAAAGAAAGATTTTGTTACTCCCTTGCTTGTTACCGTTGGCTTCCCATTTCTTACAAAATGAAACCCAATCTTCTCAAATTGGCTTTAAAAGTGCTCCACAACGTGACCACTTTCTTCTTTACCCTATACAGTATATAGTGTAGAGGTTAAGAGCATTAACCTTGGAATGGGAGCTCCTAGTTCCATTCTTTTCTCTATGCCTCAGTTTTATTCTTTAAAAATAGGCATAATAATAATAATACCTACTTCCTAGGGCTATTGTGAGGCTTAAATAAGTTTGTGCAAGTCAAGCTCTTAGAATACGGCCTGGTTCTAATAAGAGCACAAGAAATTTCTGTTATTTCGCCTATTATTTTATCTACCTCTTCCTACATGCCTTCCCATGCATTACTTACTTCCACCACATTACCTGTTATTTGTTATGGGCTGAATTCTTTTCCTCCCAATCTCATATGTTGAAGTCCTAACCCCCAGTATCTCAAAATGTGACTGTGTTTGGAGATAAGGTCTTCAAACCTTTAAAGAGATAATTAAGTTAAAATGAAATCTTTAGGGTGGACCCTAATTCAGTCTCACTGGTGTCCTCATAAAAACAGAAAATTTGGGCACTAAAGAGACACCAGGGTGACACTGCTGCCCCAGTGGGTCTAGAATATGAGGGTCTAGAGGACAGACATTGAGCCAAAGAGGATTGTTCTTGAAGTTTAAAATTTAACAGAGTTTGCCTTGCTAGGTTTTGGACTTCTTTGGGACCCATGACCTTTTTCTTTTTCTGCCTTTTTTTTTTTTGGTGGCTGCTCACTACAGGGATCCAAACCCTCGACCTTGGTGATACAAGGCTGTGCTCTAACCAACTGAGCTAATTGGCTAGTCCCCTGTGATCTTTTTCTTTTTTTCGATTTCTCCACTATGAAGTGGGGATGTCTATCCCGTGGCTGTCCCACCACTGTGTTTTGGAAGCAGGTAACTTTCCGGGTTTCACAGGTTCACAGGTGGAGAGGAATTTTACCTCAGGATGAATCATACTTTGAGTTCATTCATACTTGATTTAGATGATATTTGAGACTTAACAGTTGATGCTGGAATAGCTTAAGTCTTTTCGATTATTGGGATGGGAGTGAATGTATTTTGCTTGTGAGAAGGACATGAATTTTTGGGGTCCAGAAGGCAGAGTGNGTTGGCAAGAGTGTGGAGCAACTCTCATACTCTACTGGTGGAAATGTGAAATGATCCAACAATTTTCGAAAAGAGTTTGGCAATTACTTAAAAAGTTAAACATGCAATTACGATATGATCCAGCCATTCTATTCTTGGGTACACCCAAGAAAAATGGAATCAAGGTCCACACAAAGACTTGTACACAAGTTCATGTCAGCTTTATTTGTAGTAGCCCCAAACTGGAAGCAACCTAAATGTCCATCAACATGTGAATTAATAAAGAAATTGTGTAACGATGCTTAGCAATAAAAAGGAATAAACATGCAACATAATGGATAAAATTTTAAAGATCTCACACAGTGAAAGAAGTCAGTAAAAATAGTACATATTATATGATAAAGTTAACAAAATTCTAGAAATGTGTTCATTATTTTGATTTTGGTGAGGGTTCCACAGGTGTAT
>NW_007729269.1:228510-229177 GCF_000696425.1 Galeopterus variegatus | reverse complement strand
GGAGTGAATGTATTTTGCTTGTGAGAAGGACATGAATTTTTGGGGTCCAGAAGGCAGAGTGATATGGGTTGAACCATGTTCCCCTAAAATAATACATGGAAACCCTAACCCCCAGTACCTCAGAATGTAACTATATTTGGAGATAAGGTCTTTAAAGAGATAATTAAGTTAAAAAGAGGTCTTTAGAGTGAGTCTTACTACAACCTGATTCAACTTGACTAGTGTCTTTATAAGAAGAGAAAATTTGGACACACAGAGACATCAAGGGTGTGCATGCACAGAGGAAAGGACATGTGGGGCCACAATGAGGTGGCCACACACAAGACATGCAGAGAGGCCTCAGAAGAAACTAAACCTGCCACACTTTGACATTGAACTGCCAGCCTTCAGAACTGTGAGAAATCAACTTCTGCTGTTTAAGCCACCCAGTCTGTAGTATTTTGCTATGGCAGCCCAAGTAAACTAACACATTATGCCCCAATACACTCTGCATTCTCCACGTCTTTACTCAAGCTGTTCTATCTTCCTTGAACGCTCTCTCCTTAAAAGCTTCCTTTCTGTAAAGCTTAGTCTAAATCTTAACTTCAC
This sequence comes from Galeopterus variegatus, assembly GCF_000696425.1. Classification (NCBI taxonomy): domain Eukaryota; kingdom Metazoa; phylum Chordata; class Mammalia; order Dermoptera; family Cynocephalidae; genus Galeopterus; species Galeopterus variegatus. The sequence goes on along the minus strand of NW_007729269.1, from coordinate 228,589 downwards.
CAAAAGTTTTTTATGTTCCCTCAGCTGGAATTGCTTTCTCTTTTCTATACTTTCATAAGCATACTGTTTAGTCCTGTAT
>NW_007729269.1:222076-226751 GCF_000696425.1 Galeopterus variegatus | reverse complement strand
TTCAGAGATGCCTCATGATCCTTTTTTATAATGGAGAACAGAAAAAGATGTTTCCATTAAGGGTAATTAGTGTCAACATCCTCAAGTCCAAGGATCTCTAGCTGCCAATGGATCCATCATTTGGCAGAAACAAACAAATAAATCCTGCAAAGGCAGTATTCTTTGGGAGATACTGCTGACTGGGTAATGCCCATTCTAGAAACATGGCCTGTGGGGAGGAGGTCTTTTCAACTCAGATATTTATATGTCACAATGCTCTGAAGGAAATATTTTTATTAGTTAGCTAAAAAAATTAAAGTTATGTGTATTTATGGTAAAACCTTAAATAGTCCAGAATGTAATAAGGTGAAAAGTGTAAATCTGTGCCCCCACTCCGCTAATTTCACCAGACAGATTATGTACGTTTATGAGCTTTCAGGAGAATAAATGAGTCCACACTATACATGTATTTGCTTGCTTCTTTTTAATGTCCATATACACTTTCATTGTGTGAACAGGCAGTGAGCATCCCTATGCATTTATCTTTGGGTGCTTGTGGGAGTATAGCTATAGGATAAATTTTCCAAAGTGAAAAGCTTGATAGAAGGGGTTCTTTACCTTGTGGCTTTATGAAGAAGAGAATGACTAAACTAACCTTACAATAAAAACTACAGATAAATGTTTTGAAGTTCAACAATTTACAGAGAATACAGAGAGAGGTACCTGGTGATGATCTCCAAGCATTCTCATTACAGAACCGGTGATGGCTGTTAGCCAGGTCACGCTGGTTACTTTTTTTCAAGGCCTTGGCACATTGTGGCAGAGAATGTGACTCTCTGTGGCTCCCATGTATTTTTCACTTTACTACTATTTTAAGATGTCTGCTTCTGGCAACAAGAAACTTTATATTAAGTTCAGAATCTTTTCTTATATACATACTCAGAATATGGTCGTTAGCTACAAAATTGTTAAAAATTATTTTTTCCAGAAGGTTTTGCTTCTCTCAAACAATGATCTGGACAGTGATAACTCCCTGCTTTACTTGTCAACCCCAGGAAAGGATATATGACGTTGTATTTCTCTCTCATCTGGTCCTTGTGCTTCTGGATTTTCTCTGGTAGCTCTCTCTGCCCTTATCAGTGTTTTGCCAACAGCAATGGTGTTGGGAAGTACATTTGTTTAGCATTGCCTTTGGAAGATGCACTGTCTCTTTCAAATTCAAGTCCAAGTTCAAACATAAAACCCCATTGTGCTGCCACGANGCACTGTCTCTTTCAAATTCAAGTCCAAGTTCAAACATAAAACCCCATTGTGCTGCCACGACACTTCCTGTGTGATGCTGATAAAACATCCCTCCCTCTCATCTCACCTCATGGTAACTTACGGGCAATGCTGTTTGATCTTTTTTGTTCGTGTCATGAGGACTGTAGCACACACAGCCTATTATTACTCACAGTCAAAGAAGAGTGTCAGTGGGCCTGTGCTCATGGAATTCCCTGGTTTTACCATGTTCCCTATTATCCTGAAGCAGCTGGCTTGGTAGAATGGTGGAAAGCCTTTTAAGGACACAGTTACCGTGCCAGCTAGGGGCAGTACTTTGCAGGGCTGGGGCAAGGTTTTCCAGAGGGCTGTATATCCTATGCATCAGTGTCCAATATATGGTACTGTTTCTCCAATAGCCAGGATTCACAGGTCCAGGAATCCAAGGGAAATGGGAGNTATGGTACTGTTTCTCCAATAGCCAGGATTCACAGGTCCAGGAATCCAAGGGAAATGGGAGGGACACTATGCACCATTACTCCTAGTGACCCACTAGCAAAATCTTTGCTTTCTGTTCCCACCACATTATGCTCTGCTGGCCTGGAGGTTCCAGAGGAAGGAATGCTTCCATCAGGAGACACGACAGTGATTGCATTGAATTGGAAGTTAAGGCTGCCACCCGGCTACTTTGGGCTCCTCATGCCTCTGAGTCAGCAGGCTAAGAGTGGAATTACAGTGTCGGCTGGGACTGATCCAGACTGTGAAGGGGGAATTGGACTACTACTGCACATGGAGGAAAGGAAAAATATGTCTGGAATACAGGAGATCCCTGCAGGCATCTCTTAGTATTACCATGCTCCATGATTAAGGTAAATGGGAAATTTCAACAACCCTATCCAGGCCAGACTACGCTATTATCCTGAAGCAGCTGGCTTGGTAGAATGGTGGAAAGCCTTTTAAGGACACAGTTACCGTGCCAGCTAGGGGCAGTACTTTGCAGGGCTGGGGCAAGGTTTTCCAGAGGGCTGTATATCCTATGCATCAGTGTCCAATATATGGTACTGTTTCTCCAATAGCCAGGATTCACAGGTCCAGGAATCCAAGGGAAATGGGAGTGGCACTATGCACCATTACTCCTAGTGACCCACTAGCAAAATCTTTGCTTTCTGTTCCCACCACATTATGCTCTGCTGGCCTGGAGGTTCCAGAGGAAGGAATGCTTCCATCAGGAGACACGACAGTGATTGCATTGAATTGGAAGTTAAGGCTGCCACCCGGCTACTTTGGGCTCCTCATGCCTCTGAGTCAGCAGGCTAAGAGGGGAATTACAGTGTCGGCTAGGACTGATCCAGACTGTGAAGGGGGAATTGGACTACTACTGCACATGGAGGAAAGGAAAAATATGTCTGGAATACAGGAGATCCCTGCAGGCATCTCTTAGTATTACCATGCTCCATGATTAAGGTAAATGGGAAATTTCAACAACCCAATCCAGGCCAGACTACAAATGGCTCACACCCTTCAGGAATAAAGGTTTGGGTCACTCCACCAGATAAAGAACCATGACCAGCTGAGGTGCTTGCTGCAGGCAAAGGGAATGCAGAATGAGTCATGGAAGAAGGTAGTTATAAATACCAACTACCATGTGACCAGTTATAGAAGCAAGGGCTGTAATTGTCATGAGTATTTCCTCCCTATTTCATTAAAAATATGTTTTTGTGTATATATACATACATTAAGCAAATATGTTTGTTTTCTTTCCTCTTTTATTCCATTATCATATAATATAGGATGTATTGAGTTTATATAATTATTTAAATATGGTTAATTTTACATCATAGTATTTAAATTATGGGCTATCAGGAGAGAAGTAAACATTACAAAGGACTTGACTTCCTCTTTTGGAGAAGGGATTAGTGCATTTTCAGTTGTACACAGGATAGTTTTATCATGCTAGGCAGAACTATTACCTTGTTATTGTCTTTATTTGGAGATTAAGTATGGCTTAAGGAGATGTGCGTGGATGCCAAGTTGACAAAGGGTGGACTTGTGATGGTTGGTTTTTGGTGCCAACTTGACTGAATTAAGGGATACTCAGATAGCTGGTAAAGCACTATTTATTCCCAGTCATTGCATTAATTATTCTCAGTGCTTCAGTAGATACTGAACCTGTACTTTTCTGCCAAAAGGGAAGCCCTGGTGGGTGGTGTGGCATTTGATTAGAATGACTGGCCTGCCCCAGGTGTGTCTGTGAGGGTGTTTCTGGAGGTGACTGGTGTGTGAGTTGAACAATGAGGAAGATCTGCCCTCAATGTGGCGGGTACCATCAAATCGGCTGGGGACCCAGATGAAATGAAAGGGTGGAGGAAGGTCCACCCTTCTGTTTCTTCCAGAGCCTGGTTCCCTCTTCTCCTGCCCTAGAATGTCAGAACTCCTGGTTCCCTGGCATTTGGACTCTGGGACTTTCACCAGTGGGCCTCCTGGGTTCTCTCAGGCCTTCAGCCTCAGACTACAGAATTATACCACTGGCTTCCTTTGTTCTAAGGCCTTTGGACGAGGACTGAGCCATGCTACTGGCTTCTCTGGTTCTTCAGCTTTTGGATGGCCTTTCTTGGGACTTTTCAGCCTCCATAATTGAGGAGCCAATTTCCCTAATAAACCCTTCTCACATATCCCTCTCCACATATCCTATTGGTTCTGTCTCTCTGGAGAATGCTGATTAAAACAGATTTCAGTGAATTGACTATGAAGACTTTATAGAAGTTTGGATCTGTATTGGGTAGATAGTTGGAACAGAAATCTCTTTTTATTATTAAGGAACAAAGGAAAACACACTGGCAGAGACTGTGGTTGTTCCCCAATACTGTTCTCCTTTCTAATAGAATATATGTAATAATAGATATCTACCTGAGCATATGGCTTCCTACCTAAAGATTATATCCAAACCTCTTTTTGGCTAGTTGTGGCCAAGCAACTAAGTTCTGACTTATGGAATATGAGAAAGAGTTGGTGCAATATCCATATGTGCCCTTAAAGGAAAGGAGTAAAACCTGCCCAATGGAGTGTCTCTGCCTCTTACTGACTGGAATGCGAGTGTGAAGTCTTCTGGAGCAGTCATCTTGGACTGGGAGATGCTGATGACATCGCAGAAGACAAAAGAAGCTGGGTCCCTGATGATTGTGGGGCTACCATACCAGCCCTTCTAGCTGAACTGTTTGATGAGAAAGAAATACACTTCTATCTTATTTAAGCCACTTTTATTTTCACCTCTTTTTTTTATAACAGAAATACAAACACAGCACAGGTAAATAAATATATACATATACACACACATGAACACACACACACACACAATCTTAATTGATAAACTATCCAAGCCAGAATAACAAATTTTTTGATGTGGGCATGTCTTAGATTATTTCACCTTGTATTTTTT
>NW_007729269.1:216975-221126 GCF_000696425.1 Galeopterus variegatus | reverse complement strand
CGGTCTGTATGTGGGATCCGAACCCTCGGCAGGAGCGCTGCCGCGCTTCCCAAGTCCCATATAGTAACAATATTTTGCAGCAGTAAATTCTCAAGTGCTTGATATAATCTTGAAATGTGTAAATGTTTCCAAGCTAAGTATAATTTTCAGGTTGGATATAAAAAGAGTATTTGAAATCAGAGGCTAAATGGAAATAATAAAATAAAATCAGCAGCTCTACACTTAATCCTTTAAATCTAAGAATATGTCCACAAGCTCTTTTGTCATAAATTTACCAAAAGTTGAACTATTCTATCAGCTTTTTCATAAAATGTATCCAACCAATCATTTGTACCAACTTCTGAAAGGAGCTTACCAATGACAAGGTTGATTACTTACAGGTTAATCTTCTTTTACACTCAGAGAAGTGGAAGAAGGTGCCAGCTGGGGAGGAGGAAATGGAAGAGGGCTAATGAGCACTGAAGAAAGAGGAAAAACAAATTGTCCAGAATATTCACTAATTTATTTATCAAACATTTATTGTGTGCTTATTATAGTTCATGTATTATTCTAGTTGGTAGACAAAAGATGCCTGACAGTAGAATCTACTTTCCTTAGAATATAGCAGAGAAAATATAAATCACAAAATTTTTGAATTACTTATAAAAACTGACCAAAAATAAAATGTATATGAGTATAGAAATGATTTACATTAGGCATGTAAAGTCTTCTTGGATAGGCGTGGGCTGGGGCAGAGTGTCTAGGAATAGAAAGATGTATTTCAATTTGGGAATTTACTTTTCATTGGATGTATATTATCAAGTTTGTGTTTTCATCAAGATTTCAGGTGAATATGTATTTTTACAAGAGATTTGACCTAATGGGTTCTTTACTGATACATATTGGACCTCAAGGTAGGTTGTTGGCTGGGTGGTAAGCCAAGAAGTCATGGCAGAATATATTTAACCTCATTGATAAAGTTTTCAAGTGAGAAACTGGGCAATCATTACTATTTATCATCTCTGTTTCTCCCTTTTCTCCTCTCCCTTTCTTCCAATTCTGACCTTTTCAGGAACTAAGGTCCAGAAGGAAGAATTTTATGGAGAACTGGAAATGATGAGATGCACTGGGCCTTGGGCTGGGTACACTGGTTATTTCTTTTAAAATCAGACTTTCCTTTTCATCTGAAATAATGGTTTGCATGCTCATGGATGTATTTCAGACTCTGAAACAAAGGGAGGGTGTAAATATATATAAATTTAGACTCACCAAACAACTATCCACAGTGCAATTTTCCTGAAACTGAAACACATCATTCTGATTCTTTCTCATATCCAAAGGCAGCTTGTTCCATTTTTATTTTGTATTGCTAGTGGTTTAAGTGTATCTTTGTAAGGCCTCTAAAGCTATCTGACAGTTAGATAGAGTATAAATAACCTTTATTGTTATTATCATTATATGTAGCATTCACTCTGTTTTGCTGCCATTAATAAACCATTCAAGCAACGTTGTTGCAATGTATAATATTAGCAGAAGACTCCCTGGGGAAACATATAAGTGGATGTTTAATATTCTGCTTGTTTCTCAGTCCATCTCTTCACAGGCAAAGATGTTAGAGCATGTTAAAAGTTCAACTGAAAAAAATATAAGTTCTAGGGAATTAAAAACAGCATAAACATGTAACTGTAATTCATAGAATTGCTTTTACTTTAGCATTTTTGCTAAATTAGGAGATCATAAATTAGCTAAACTAATCTGCTCTTGAAATTTTTATTCCTGTTTAGATATTTTCAATCAAACATACAAAATAATTTCCATAGACCTATATCTCAGAAGTAATATTTCAGTGGCTCGGTCAAACTAATACAGATAAATTTAAAAGCCAAGTAAGTTTTCCACTCAAATTCTCAATAATAAAACTAGCTTTTGAGAGGAATTAGCCTGTACTTCATTTGTGTTTTTTCTCCCACACAATATCTCACTGATGACTTGGTAGAATTCAGGTTCAGTCTTCAAATATGTGTCTAGTAAGAGTATAGTAAAGCCTGGAACCACTTAAGACGATGTGAAATAGTGCATACAAATGAATATGCAAGGAAGTGCTATTGTGAAATCTGGCCTTGAAGATTTTTAGAGGAATATTAGAATCTCAAGGACCTGCTTATATTTGAAAACTGATCATCTGGACCCAGAGCATGTTGCTGTTGACTGTTAGGTTCTATGGAACTTAAGAAAAAAAATCTTCATTGCACTAATTAGTTTTAGTGCTCAGCTTCATGCATAAATCCCTTTGAGAGTTTGCTGGGGGAGTTATATATATACATATTTTTTGCTGTGTAACAAATGAACCCCAAACTTAGTAGCTTAAAACCAAACCCATTTATTTAACTCAGGATTTCATTGTTCAGCAGTTTGGGCTGGGCTCAGATTGGATGTTCTTCTGCTGATCCTAACTGGGCTTGCTCATGCACCTGTAGCCAGCTGCTGGTCAGCCTTGCTGTTTTTTTCTACGACTGGCTGGCTGGTGGGTGGGGTGACAGGGATGTACCTCATTATCTTGCAGGCTAGCCTAGGCTCTTTATATGGTGACTCAGAGATCTAATGACAATCATGAAGAGGATAAGCCCCATTGCACAAGTGCTGATCAAGTTTTTGCTTGGGTCACCTTTGCTAGTGGCCCATTGCCACAGGCAGATCACCTGGCTGAGCCCAGAGTCAGAATGGGAGGTACTCAAAGTTATAGGGCAGGGGGGGACTTGATACAGGAAGGGGATGAATTTGTGATGGTTTTGCAATATACTACAGTAATAGAGATGGCCTTGGATAGCCAGGAGTAGCTGTGGACATTGTTTGTCAATAGCTATAGCAGTCTTTGAGAAATCATGTCATCCTGCCTAGAAAGTCAGCATGGTATTTTTTTTTTTTCATTAAATTTTTATTTTGTCAATATACAATGTATATGATTATTATGGCCCATCACCGACACCTCCCTCCCTCCTCCCTCTCTCCCCTCCCCCCCAAGAATGTCCTTTCCGTTTGCTTGTTGTAACAACTTCAAAAAGGTGTAGTTGTTATATCTTCTTCCCCCCCACTCCCCGGTTTTTTTTGTGTGTGTATGTGGGTGAATTAATTTGTTTATTTTTTAGCTCCCANGTGCCACTCCCAAAATTCATATGTTGAAGCCCCAACCCCCAAAGTGAGTATATTTGGAGATAGGACTTTTAGGAGACAAAGTTAAGTGAGGTCGTAAGTATGGGGCTCTGATCTGATAGGATGGGTGGCCTTACAGGGGGCGGGGGTGGGGGGAGAGAACATATGTGAGGACATAGTGAGAACAGTGGCCATCTGCAAGCCAGAGATAGAGCCCTCACCAGACACTGAACCCTCCTGGACCTTGATCTTGGACTTCCCAGCCTTCGGAACTGTAAAGAGAAAGTAAATTTCTGTTGTTTAAGGCATGCAGTCTGTGGTATTTTATTATGGCACCCCAAGCCAACTCAAACACATGTCCATAACTCTAAAAATCTAAGAAAGCCACCAAATTCTAAATTGCTCATGGCCTGTGAGAGTTCACATATCTCTAGGAAAGAGTTCACCTCACTCCGTCAATGGCACTTAGACTGAAGGAAGCCTCTTCTTGACTATTGAGGCTGTTGGTTTGCCTTTACACGTTGTCTTAGCCATGGCACTCACACTGTTAAAATGTTATCTCAACCACCGAACAAACTCCGTTCCCCCAACTTCTTATTTTCTCAGATTTCTAGGACTTGGCTATCTTATGTACTGATTTCCTCATCCATGACATCAACAGTAGAGCAATTTCAATTTCCTGTAAACTATGGTTTGATCATACTGAAATATATTAACTGCGGTGAGCGATGAAATTGCCAGTGCTGTTATTGTGTGAGCCACACTTTAGAAACAGTGACAACCCCTGAGAGATTACATTCATGGCTTGAAATTTGTGATCTCTTCTGAACCCAGAGAAATGGCATTTATTTGGAAGGAGGAAGTGAAGGGCTAAGAACAGTTATTTTAAAATCAACTTAGTTGCATATTAAGACAATCTGTCTGTTAGTATCAGAATCATGCTTGCATCCACAGTAACAGGCTTCAGGACAGGAAACTGAACTCATTTGGGTTAAAAAGATGTCTCTTTTTTCTCTCAACTC
>NW_007729269.1:211790-215602 GCF_000696425.1 Galeopterus variegatus | reverse complement strand
ATACAAATTACATAACAGATTTAGAAAGCAATTCAATTTAATCACATTTTAGATTAAGAGAGACAGGAACCCAGCTCAAGAGCACAAGAGAAGTGCCAGTCAGCCCTCCTGTTGTGGGGCTGGTGAGAGGGGCGGTCTTGTCTGTCCTGGTTGAAATAGCACGTGACCTTGCCAGAACCAGCCCAGCTCTGCAACGCTGACCCAAGGCCTGGGTTTCCAAGAGGGTCTTTGTCTTTCATACGAGGTGTGTATTTGGTTTGTGACTTTTTTGACCATTTGGTTTCTGGTAATGTTAGAATTTTAAACTCGGTGTTGTATAGCCACTAATTTTGTACAATATCCTTGTGTCAGGAACATACTTTGGAACATATTTTGAATGATGAACTGCTCTGTGCATCTCTGCAGCCCCCCCAGGCATTTAAAAAAGTTCCTTCTACCTTATTCTCTGAGGCTCTTTCACTCAGCACAGGCTGGACATCTGGACCTGCACTGTCCAGCTAGTCACATGTGAATAATGCAAGTACAGAACTGAATGTTTCCTTTCATTCCACTTAAATTTAAATTAAAATAAAAAAGAACTGATGCTGGATTCAGTTACTGGAAGACTTTTGAGTATGTTTGTGTCAACTTGGGTATGTGGATCTACTTTTAGACTCCACATTTTATAAAGTCTAAATACCCATCAAGTATTTAGCATCTGAATTAAGATGTGTTGTAAGTGTGCAATATACACCAGATTTCTTTGTACCAAAAAAAGGATGTAAAATAACTCAATAATTTTTATGTGAATTACATGTTGAAATGATTCTATTAAATAAATTACATAATTAAAATTATTTTGTCTATTTCTTTTTACTTTTTAAAGTGTGGTTATTAGAATATTTAAGATGACAGTTGTGCCTCATTTTGTGTTTCTGTTGGATGGTGTTGAGCTAGACAGAATAAAACTGGAAAACAAAGGTGCTAAATATTTGATTCTTAAATTCAAATGCCACAGTTCACCAATAAGGTAGGAAATTTGAAAGAACACATGCTTAATTTTTTTTCTACTATCCTCAGACAAGGTAAAGATTTCTCTGCTGGAGAGAGTAAGAGGGGACGTACCAGATGAAAAAGAGCAACAGGCACCTAAAGAGCCTGCAGTGTCCACGTGGGAGCCACTGTCATGTCAGCTGTCCTCTTGGCCTGGCAGTGCACTAAGGCACCGTCCATAGCCAGCACTCCAAGCAGGCTGGTCTGTGCTCCGGCATCTTGCTCAGGCCTCACCCGGCCCTCTCTATGGGGGATCCTGCCTTCTACTACACTCTTCCTGATTCCTTAATGCCCCCTTCAGTGCTCTTGGATGCCTGTAAATCCTTAGCATGGAGGGTGGGCTCCTGGACACTCAGAGAGGTGATGATATTGTAGAGAAGAAAGTCACTGCTCCTTTCCAAGAGTGAACAAGCCAGACTAGCTCAAGGTCTGCCAAGATCTGGTTAGAAATTGGAGATGACCACCCTCACCCCCACCCTGTAGTCTAGCCTATGTCATCTTTTATAGGAGGATGAGGTCTTACTGTGTTTNGATCAATGTGTCTGTTTTTATACCAGTACCATGCTGTTTTGGTTATTATAGCTTTGTAGCAGCATGGTATTTTGAAGTATCCTCAGCCTTGGATTCCAGAGAACTGCCTTCTTGTTCTGGCACTGCTACTCATTCACTGTGTGACATGGGAAAAGTCTCCAACTCTCTTTGTGTCCCTAATTTTTTAACTTTTAAATTGAGGTATTGTTTCTAGGACTGAGATATTTTAAGATTTCACATAAATGCCTTTGCCTGTGTGATAATGAAAGATTTAGAAGAGAATTTTAAAAGTCATAGAATGGTAGAGACCATTGAGTCCAACACTTTGCTCTTAATGATGGGAAAGATGAACCCTTGAGAGATTAGTTGAGGCTCTAGAAAAAGCTAGTGGTGGAGCCAGGCCTAGAAATTAGGTCTCTTTGATTGCTAGTTCACCATTTTTTTCTCTATCCCTGGGTCTTTGTCAACAATATATCAGGAACCTCTGTATTTCTAAGTATGGTTAACATCCCACACATGCAATTCAGTTAACTTACTCAAAGTTTTACTCTTCATTCAAGTTTCCTGATATATGAGAGCTAAACAATTTTGAGAGATATTTCTATGTGCTTTTTAGAAGAACATAGTAGTTAGCAATGAGATGTGGACTTTGAGGCTGGTCTTGGTTGGATACACTCATGCATCTGTGGTCAGCTAGCAAAAGGCCACCTTAAAAACAAAAAATTTTGTTATGATAAGTCAAAAAAGTGTTCACTTTTGAAATGTACTCCGCCATTCTGCAGGTTGCTGTTTCTGATTCCCGCTAGGTCTGGCTCAGGAGTGGAAGGGTGTGCAGAGTAGGTGGACAAAGGATAAAGAGCACATACAGCTGGTCTTGTAGATGCTGGTGCTGGGAGCTCTTTGTGCAAAAGGTGCACAAATAGCTGGCACTTGTTCTCATAGGGTCCTTTAGTGAGTTCTTCAGAAGCCCCGCACTGGGGACTTCTGTCTGCAGCTTCTCAAACTTCTGTTGGCCTACCTCTGTTGAGGTTACATCTCTCCATGGGGTGGTCCTTTTTGGTGGGACATTCAGCTGTCTCCTTGAAGAATCTTTTCTTTTTACTCCTTTTTGCAATCTAATCTAGCTATAGTCTTTCAGCTTTAGACTTACCCATTTGAGAGTCAGGCACCAGTACGAGGGGTCTGCAAAAAGTTCATGGAAAGATTCATCTTATCTTTTAATTCCATTTTCCATAAACTTTTTGAAGTACCCTCGTATCTGTGACCACCAAATTCCTTGGGCCACCTGACAAGTTTTTGCTGCTTCTCCCTGGGGAGAAAGTGCCTCATTATTCTCTGCCATGAGGTGGGAAGAGACATGATGCAGCTCAGAGACAATATTTTTCCCAATATCCTCTCTCCCCAACATCTACATTGAAGTCCTCTCTCTCCAATATCCTCAACAATTGTGTTAGTCTGTTTCTGTTGCTTATAATAAAATACCTGAAACTGGGTAATTTATAAAGAAAATGAAATTCATTGCTTACAGTTGCAGAGGGTGGGAAGTCCAAAGTCCAGGGCACACATCTGATGAAGGTCTTCTTTGGTGGTGACACAGGGTATCATATTGTGAGAAAGGCAGGAGCAAGAGAGAGACTCTTACCTGCTCTCCTTTTAAAGCCCTCAGAACCACACCCATGGGCTATGGCATTGCCCTTACAATCTCATTATCTCTTTAAGGATCCACCTTTCAATTATCATAGTAGAATTTCCCACCCTCAGCAGTTACAGTGGGAATTAAGCTTCAGTGAGGTTGCGAGGGCTTCCAATGTACAGCACTGTTATGTGAATTTTTTGTCTTCTCTTATGAAACTTGAAAATGGGAACCACAGTATGTTAGGATGGTTTCTTGTCTCTCAGCACCATCTTATATAGTTTAGTACCTCGTTTGAGAATGTGGGCACCTGGCACCTGTTTATTATTTTCAGCCCTTAATTCTTGCTGGAAAAAAATACATAAGAAGAGTAGCTTTAGTCTTACAGATGAAGAGGTTAAACTTCCTGATCTTTGGACATTGCTATAAACTAAAATGTGCCACTCCCAAAATTCATATGTTGAAGCCCCAACCCCCAAAGTGAGTATATTTGGAGATAGGACTTTTAGGAGACAAAGTTAAGTGAGGTCGTAAGTATGGGGCTCTGATCTGATAGGATGGGTGGCCTTACAGGGGGCGGGGGTGGGGGGAGAGAACATATGTGAGGACATAGTGA
>NW_007729269.1:205251-211348 GCF_000696425.1 Galeopterus variegatus | reverse complement strand
CTGATTCCTTTATGCCCCCTTCAGTGCTCTTGGATGCCTGTAAATCCTTAGCAGGGAGGGTGGGCTCCTGGACACTCAGAGAGGTGATGATATTGTAGAGAAGAAAGTCACTGCTCCTTTCCAAGAGTGAACAAGCCAGACTAGCTCAAGATCTGCCAAGATCTGGTTAGAAATTGGAGATGACCATCCACCCTCACCCCCCACCCTGTAGTCTAGCCTATGTCATCTTTTATAGGAGGATGAGGTCTTACTGTGTTTCTGTTTTTCAACTTATTTACTGAATTTCAGGCAGTTTTTGCCTCGTCGCTCATGAGTCACACTTTGCCCAGGGCCCTCCCTGAGCCCTGCTTCCCAGTTTAGATTATGTGTCATTTCTACGTGTTTACACAGTGTGGCAGATTGTGTTGCCCCCAAGTGGCCACAACTTTATTTCTAGTCCCACATTCTCTTCAGAACTTTTCTGCTCTTGTCAAGAAAAGGAGTCTGCTTCCTGCCCATGAAGCAGAGTGGGACCTTGTCTTGGTGAATGGAGCGTGGCAGAAATGAGGCTATGTGACTCCGAAGCTAGGTCCTAGAAGATGATGTGGCTTCTACCTGGTGCTCACTTGTGCTTGCTCTTTCTCAACATGTTCATCTTTGGAACTTGGCCACTAAGCTCCAAGAAAGCTCAGACATGTCCACACTGAAGACCACATGGAGATGCCCATGCAGAGATGTTCTTAGGTCCCTAGGGGACAGCCAGCATCAACTGTGAATGAGGGAGTCTTTAGATGATTTCAGCCCCAGGCTTCAAGTTTTCTAGTTGAGGCCATAGACATCCTAGAGGAGATGAACAGAGAAGTATTAAGGCACATAGCACATCTACTTAGTGTCAGGGCTGGGATTTGAACGGACTTCATCTAGAGCTTGCTCTCTTAGTGACTACTCCGGTTCTGGGCACCTCGTCATAGAGAGACATGGGAAGTTGCGATGTGCCCAGACGAGGGTGGCCAGAATGGTGAAATGGTGGCCAGAAATGGTAGCGGAAAGTGGGTGAAGGAACTGGGACCTTTGAATTAGAGAAGAGACAAACTGTGGGGCTGAATCTGCCTTGAAAACGCATGAAGAGCAGTTTAGGCTTGAAATATGGAAGAATCATCTTATAAAACCATTAACAAAAAGGCTGAGCTCCTGGGAGGTGGTAGCAGAGGGTGAAGGGGCTGCATCAGTCAGGCTTCTATGAAGTGCATTCTGCTGACTGGGGATGCTGGCACTGCAGGTTCCCTTCTGACTCTGAAATTTGAAGACACCAGTGTGCCCTTTGATTTTCTCCTTCACTGTCAATGTTCCATGGGGTTGAGTAGTTTTTCCTGTATGGTCCAGAAACTTTTGTTTCTCTTGGAGCAACTCTTTCTGCAGTATCATAGGTTTTCATAGATTTGTTTTGAGTTTTGGTTAAGTCATCACAGAAAAAATATGCCCTTTGGGTTTTAAAATATAGCAGAGGAGCATACCCTGGGGTTTTTGTTATAGAGATATTATTCACAGAACTTAGCTCAGTGCCTGGAACACAGCAGGCATTCAGTTAATGTTTCTTCTACCTGAGGTTTATAAAAAACTATCAATTTTATAAAGTCTATAAGAAAATAATAATTTATAAATAAATATAAAGTTTTCTATAAATTTATTGATGAATATCTATAATAAATTTAATACATAAATATAAATATATAATGAACAATGATATATAATGTTTAGTATACTATATACTATATGTAATAATATATTACAAGAGCATTTATAGAATAAATGTATTTAGAAATATATAATTAATAATATATAAATACATCTGTAAATTTATACAAAATTTATAAGAAACTTGCAGTCCCTGAGCTATGGACTAGTGCTTGTTGGCTCAGAAAAAGAGGTGATATTCTAAATACTTGACAACAGTGAGATATTGTCACTGACCAATCAGTACAGATGTTCAGAGGGCTGGACAGGGTCTTAGAGGTTCCCTGATGTGCCAGCCAATAAAATGTCTTAGTTTCATGATTGTGGGAGGTTGAAAGGGTGCCCTAAGGGAGGAGAAAGGTAAGCCTCAAATGAGGTCACAAAAGAGACCTTTCAGAATTTTAATAACTAGATACAGCCATACCAGCACATACAAGCAGGATATTGGTCCTGGATGTAGCATAGGAAAATTTCCCAGGGAATCCTGAAAAATGAGGATTAGCTGGTCAGGAGAGAGAGTGCTACACTTGGAGACCCAGGATTAGAACTCAGGTCCTCTCACTCTAAGTCTTATGCTTGTTCATCAAGTATCAATTTGTATCTGTAGTGGGTTTTATGGTAGACCCTCAAAAAATATGTTCGTGTCCTAACCCCCTGGAACCTGTGAATGTGACCTTATTTGACAAAAGGTTTTTTGCAGATGTAATTAAGTTAAAGATGTTGAGAAGAAATTATCCTGGATTACAAGGGTGGGCCCTATATCTAACAACAAGTGTCCTCATGACAGACAGAAGACACCAGAAGAAGAGGTGACATGACCACAGAGGTAGAGACTGGAATGGTGCAGTCAAGGAAGACAAAGATTGTCAGTGGTCACCGGAAGCTGGAAAAAGCAAGGAAGGATTCTTTCCTAGAGCCTTTGGAGGGGTTGTAACCCTATAGACACCTTGATTTTGGACTTTTTCTCTAGAACCCTAAGAGAATAAATTTCTGTTGTTTTAAGGCACCAAGTTCGTGGTAATATGTTATGGCAGCCCTAGTAAACTAATACAATGTTCATATGGGAAAGTTCTTATCAGAGGGCCTAAGTGTAGTTGGTAAGTTTAATCACCGCCTCCATCTTCCAAATCCCTTTCCCTATTACCAGGTGGCAATGGGAATTTGTTATGAAAATTTATATGAACTAAAGAAGAAAAAGAAACACAAGTAAAGAGGCAATGCTATAATATTTCAATTCCACTAGAGTAAATTAACAAGTTAATAAAATTACTTTTTAAAATTGTCTCATAGAGGGCCGGCCCGGTGGCGCACTGGAGAGTGCGCTGCTTGGGAATGTGGCGGCGCTCCCGCTGAGGGTTCGGATCCCATGTGGAGACCAGTTCCTGCTCACTGGCNCTTCAGGACAGGAAACTGAACTCATTTGGGTTAAAAAGATGTCTCTTTTTTCTCTCAACTCCTGGAGCAACTTTCATTGATACCAACTTTTGGCAACTTAAATTTAAAGCTCCTCGGATATACGGAATGGTTTTATCATTTATGTACCTCTGAAAGTCCCTAACTGAATCCCTAGAAGGAAAATAATCCAGATAAAATTCTGAGCACAGTGCCTGTTCCATAATAAGTACACAATAAATATTATCTGTTATTATTAGTCCAAAGTTGGTGCTTAATAGTTGTTGATGGATTGATTTCTCTTTTGCAGCTATTCTGTGCTTCATTCATTCTGTGGAAAGTTATGCAAACCTGTAAAACCTTATTCTGCTTTATATTAGGGTTAGAAATAAAAAAAATCACGGGGGAAATATAATTGTTCTTTGACCTATATTACTAATTAATTTTTAGTGATTTTGAGTGTGTTTTTTATATATATTTTTGTGTATACCACAATTTAATCACACAGAAGGACAAGTAGAGGTTGCTTTGTTTGAAATTACTCTCTTAAATGATTCCAAGTAATGCCAGAGCCCTGTTTAAAAAAACTGCCAAGTCTTCTTGCATCAAAGTCTCAATTTGCATATTATTTTACATATTGAGTCCCAAAGGCTTTGATTCAAAGGATGGAAAATAAAATTAAATGAATCAATTAGTGTATCTTACTGCAATTGTATTCAAACCCAATAGTAAGGGCATTACATACAAATTACATAACAGATTTAGAAAGCAATTCAATTTAATCACATTTTAGATTAAGAGANGTACGGGCGCGACACCGAGGGTTGCGATCCTGTTACCGGTCAGTAAAAAAGACAAAAAGGAAAAAAAAATTGCCTCATAGAGAAGGGCATCAGCTAAAAGTGTTAGGTATAAATTAGTGGCTGTGTAGTAAAGAATTTGGCCCTAACCAAAGACAGGTCTAGCTTTTTCCCTTTGGCTTTTCAGAGGGAATCAACATCATACCTCATAGAAGTGTCTTTGTTTAGAGTGGGGGCTGGCCACAACTGATAGTTTTGGGGGGGTGGGGGGCTGGCCACTCTGGAAAGACCAACCATGTGATTTAGGGTAGGGGATTTGGGTCACTTGTATCAGTTGGCCTGGAGGCTGAGTTTAACTCTGTGGACAATCAATCAGTCATACTTATCTAATGAAGCCCCAATAAAAACATTGAACACCAAAGCTCAGGGAACACCTCTGCTTGGCAATACTCTGTGAGTATCACCAAATATTAATGCCAAAAGGGTAACACATCTAGAAGACAACAGAAACTTTGAGTTTGAACCTGCCCAGACTCTCCCCTATGTGTCTCTCCCCTCTGCTGATTTTAATTGTATCCTTCCCCTGTACTAAAGCATAACCATTAGCATAACAGCTTTCAGTGAATTCTGCTAGTCCTTCTAGCAAATGGTCAAAACTCAGGATTTTGGGAACCCCTCAGACTTGCAGTTGGTGTCAGAAGTAAGAGTGGTCTTGTGGAGGACATGCCCTCAGAACTTTCAATTTGGCTAATTCTAAGTAAAGGCCACTTGCCAAGGCCCAGGATACAGAAAGAGAAATGGGGAAACCATTTCACAAACAGGTGGGCAGGAAGGACCCTCCACCTGTGATAAAGGCCCATATCTGAAAATCATATTTCAGACTCCAAACCCTCACCTTTTATGTACGTCACAGACACTGGATTGAGGGCATGTCCACGTCATGCAAGCCACTGTGAGAAGGAGCAGCCTCATAAACTGCTCTGCCTCAATTCCATGGAGCACGTCTGTGTGATTGCTCATCAGCCAGCGGGTGCGAGAGCAGTGAGGCTTGTCACTCCATCTGCTGGGGGCCCTGTGCCTTGAGCCAGGAACCAGAGTAGAAGTGAAGTGCTGTTTTTGTTTTTTCCTCTCAACAGTATCTTGGCTAATTCTTAGGTAAAAGATGTTGGTCTTTGTGTAATTTCAATTAAAAATTGTTAATAATAAGGAACTAATTATGCAACTAAATTAGGGTTTTTGAAAATCAAGAGAAGGAGGAAAATAATGGCACTTAGCTCTGTTCTGTAAATCTGAGATCGTGAGAAAAATGGGACATTATAGAAATTGGGTATTTTCTAGAACTAACCTATTCACCTTCCTTAATAACAGTTAATAAGAGATATCTTTGAATCTAAAAAATAGTTTGTGTATAGGTGTGTGCTGTCACATTATGTTAAAATTAATTCCTGGGATATACATAATAGGAATACTAATTAAATAAATGTGTTTTCTTTTAAAATAACAAATGCAGTTAGTAGACAGCCATCTTACCTCACGGCCTTTTGAGTAAATTGTGGGACTTTTGCCGTTGCACCCAGTCAGAGGGAATTAGGTCCCATAAATTCAACAAAAAGGAAAAAATCACAAAGAGGCATAAGTAGGAAAAATATCACAAAAAATTGTTCATCCTTTTAGGTGGATCTGCTGAGGCAAAAGAGAAGGCTCCCCTTCTCAATGAAGGTCGTGGAACGAGTCTGCCCAAAGAATCTGCTTCTTTAGATAATGATTAGGATTTCTGACAAAGACCTTAGCTTAGTTACCTTTCCTGCTTAAGCCCATATTCATGTCTTGGTCAACTATTGTGTTGGGTACATCACTTTGTGTCTGCAAAATTAAGTAAATTGGAGTAGGTCACTAAAGTAATTATACTCAAGAACATAAATATAATTTGCTTTTGTCATTAGTTAAAAAGGAGTGAGGTCACCTCTGTTTTGATATTTGATGGCACTTGGTATCTGGATATTTATAACAATGACAAGGCATCTAGGAGAAGTGAGGAGGGGTGGAAGGAGTCGTTGTGGAGGACCTTGCTGTGTTTTGCTAATCTCAGCATGAAGTTCTCCTGTCAAGACTGGAGGCTCCCTAACCTTATGTCTTAGGAGAGTGGGTCGGAGAGCTCCTTGGGTACGCATGGGACTGCTCCTCCTAGACAA
>NW_007729269.1:193294-201751 GCF_000696425.1 Galeopterus variegatus | reverse complement strand
GTCTCCACATGGGATCTGAACCCTCGGTGGGAGCGCCGCCGTGCTCCCAAGTGCACCGGGCTGGCCCACAAATCAATTCTTAATGCAGACAAATGTGCTAAACTGCCATCATAGAAGTTCAAGCAAAATCCTATTGGGACTTTCCCTTCTCCATTCACTACCCAAATTCCTAACTCTTCCTTTATCCACTTCTTGAGAATAATGCTGAGGATAACTTTATTGCACTAACTCTCTAAACTATTTGTCTGCTTTTCAGTAATAATAACCGTAGGAGATGTGTTAGGAGTTGTCTTTATCTCTAGCTCTTTGAATATGGTAAATATCACAGAATCTTTGGCATCCTGAAGACCATCACCTCTGTCTGACTTGCTTCTCTGCTTTCCTGCTTCTGTGTAAGGAAGAAAAGCACTGAAATGGACATACATGACTTGGCAATGTGGACTCCCTTGGTAGTTTGAGTAGTTCATGTTTAGTGGAATGTCAAAGGACAGGTCCAAGGTCAATCAGGAAGGGTGAGATGTCATGGGGATACCTGGATTTGTGTCACTAGGCACTTCCTGGTTGAGGAAAGACACTTTCTCAATTCTTCTCAGTGATGATGGAGACAGAGCTTGTGGGTGTTATATAGATGCATATAAAATTCCCTTTCCGTTTGTAATTCTCTCTTTGTAAATCGAGAATATGAGTCATCTGGGAAATGAGGCTTTTGCCTTAGATCCCCGTGATTGCTTTTAAACTACTCAGGAAAGGAAAGATGTATGAGAGTTCAGATCCCCTTTATTCCAGCTTTCAGTACCTCATTCGTAATGGCTGTGGAGTGAAGAGCCCAGAGCTTCTTCCATGCACGCTGCGCACATTTGCCTTTCTACACTGTTCAGCAAACGTCATGCACTTTGTGTTTGTCTGCGGAGCTTTCCATCCCATACCTTACAAGAATTCTGAATTTTCTTCCAGTTACTTATATTTTAAAGTACTGGACCTTGAAGAAAACATAAGTAGTGCAATTATTGTGTGTATCTGTATGTAGACATGTGCATTTGATCTATTAAAAAAAAAGCATTCTGCTTTAAGACAACACAAATGCACATTCACAAGACAATTGAAGGGATGATTGAATTACAAAAACATTTTTTGCTTTCCAAAACATTCAAATTAGTGTTCCTTTAAATAGCCTTTTAAATTAAATATAATTTTAATTTGTATTTAAAATATAATACAGTATAACTATATATTATATAATTATATCTTATACTATATAATATATATTAATATGCAAGACTGCATATTAATATATATGATTTTCCTAACTACTTTTGGTCAGGTTTGTAGTAAAATAAAGTATCCTTTTTATATACTTTGGAAAACAATGCCAGAGCAGTAACCAATATGTTGGCTTTTGAAACCAGTGATGAACAGCTTATATTTATTAGCAGATGGTTCCTTTAAAAAAAAAATCTTTAAAATTAGACTTAGAGGTGGCAGCCCTCATCTATTTAGCCAGGCTACACAGCAAATGAAACTCTAGGGAATGAAACCTGTTTTAAATTTGGTCGCAGGAAACATTTTTTTGGAAACGTGTCAAATTATGTGGGGAAGTTTCTAGCTTAATCTTTCAAAAGAGAGCGTGCCTCCTCCCCACCCCCAATCGCATCACCTCTTACCTTAATTTACTAAAGATAACTTACTCTCTATCAACCACCTATATGTCTTGTGAGTCATATTGATCTCAGACCTGTGATGCAGTCCTTGGCTAAGATAAAATTGGTTTAATGGTATCCTTCCCCCCTCCCTGTATTTCTAACGATGTTTAAGCATGCAGAGGATGCCGCAGGTCCCTTTCCCCATCAGGAAAGCATGTCTAGGCAGCTTACAATAAAGGACAAGTCTTCCCACAGCCTCATCAATACCTTGATAGCTCTGGGCTAATGGAATCTTGTGACTTTCGGTTCTCATTGATAAGAGAGCCTGACGTAGACATTGATGAGTGGGACATTCTCTGTTCGCACACGCTTCTCTTTTCAGCTTTCTCCATGGAACATATTTTTTAGGAGGAGGTAAAAACTACTACATTTCTGGCTGTGGCTCTTTTCCTTAAGTTGGAGTGAAAAGAATTTTGTTCAGTGATCATATGTATTTTTTTTTGTCAATCTCATTCTGCTACAAAATTAGGAGTGATTTCCCCAAACCCAGAAAAGGTTTGTATTCTTAAGTGGAAAATGTTGACACATGCTCCAAATCCATTTGTTTAAAGATTTAAGCAGCTTGGGTTTTGTTTTAATAACCATGGCTAACGTCAGCGAGCCTTAGTCTTCGCTGGGTCTTCACTTGGTCCTCACTTAGTCTTCCCACAACCTAATGGGATCGGTGGGAACTAATATCATCCTCATATTGTGGATGTGGACTGAGGCTTGGGGAGAGTAAATACCTAACCCAAGGGTAGCCACCTACTAAATGGTGGATAGGGATTCAAATCCAACCCTGTCTGACTCCAGCGTTGGTGCCACTCACCCTTTCTGAGTGTGCTGACTTTCAGGGGTGTTCCTCCCAGCTGAGTGTTTAGTCTCAATTAATGCTATGTTCTGGCAATAGCAAGCTGATTTCTTGAATGATTCTCCTCAAGGGGTTTCTACTCCATTTACGTTAGAACTTTAATCAGAAAGGACAACATTAAGCCTTGTTCCCAGCTTGTAGCATTGCAAAAATGGCTAAATTATACAACCAAGAGATCTGGCAAAACTTGATCTCACAATTCCATTTTGGAATATTCTTTATATGAGCTTTTGAATAATAACCATCATTTCTTTTCTCTAAATACCTTTGCCTTACAGAAAGCTACCTCAAGGGCCAAGGGGTCATGGAGTTTCTCATTACAATCATTCTACCTCCTCATTTCTGACAATGCTTGATGGTTTAACTTCTTTTGGTTGATTTGGCATTAATTATTTCTCCCACTGGCCAGAAATAACAGAATGTGATGAGGCACTATGGAGACAGTATTTGGGAAACTGAACGTGTATTTAACACCTAAGGAGGAGGCTCAGTAAAGGTCACTGGAAAGACATTTGAAAATAAGAGAATGATGAAAGACATTTGCAAAATATTACCAGGGACCTTGGGATATAAACTTTGGCTATTTGTCTATTTTTTGGTCACAATTTGCTTTGGCTCTTTCTCTAGAGTCCTGTTAATTCCTTTGTTTATTAACAGGCTATGTTCCCAAAGCATATTCAGAAGTACCAAGTGACTGTCACTGCCATCTGTTGGTGGTGGGTAATGCTGACAAATTTTTCTACCTTGGCATGCAGTTATGCTCTATAAAAGTTCATAAGTAAAGGAGGAGCATCTGCAATGACTAGTTTGAGTTAAGAACATGTCAATATAGAAGACATTGGATACTATTGTATCGTATTGAAGACACCTCCTACCTAGTTATTTTATTAAAGGAAAAATCTTGACCATTTACTAATGATAGGTTTTCTCTAGGAGATTCTATGGGGTAAATGCTTGATCATCAGTTAATTAATAAAAATTCTTAAACAGAAAAAAATGGCTTAGATGGTAAAAAATGGGTACCCTTTGGGAATAAAAGCGTTGTTGGCAGGAAATGTGAAAAAAGTCCTGAAAGAGAACATTGTGGGAGACATTCATGGGAAGGGCTCTTTGAGTTAGCTGCCCTTGGGAAGCAAGGAGCCGCCGTCAAGTCTCATTATCACCACTGGGTGTCACTCCAGGCAGCCCCTTAGCAGCCGTCTAGTCAAGGTTAAAATACTGTGAAGGGAACTCTCAGCTAAACAAACCAAAGGAAAATAACGAAAGGAACAAAAAGTGTCTAACTCTCTCAACATCTATCAGGATTTTGAATGAGAGGGAAGAAAAGCACAATGCTAAAAAATGGCATCAGATGGCACTCTGTTTTGGAATGAAGCTAGGGATTTCTTTAAATTTAGAGGCCACACCATTCCACTCAGTTCACTGAAGTGGGAGCGTGGTTAGACCAAAACCCAGCTAGATTTCTAACAGCATGATATTAATATTTTTAAGGATTTTGATCCATGTGGCCTAACTGCTTTTCAGATGGGTCATACCATTTTGCAGTAAATAGGAAGCATTTTCCCCTATCCATTTCCCTTCAGTATCAGCAGTACGCATGGGTAGACGATCCCAAAGAAAGACCTATGTACTTACCTCAGCCTTTTCATTACGGCCACATGGGGGCAGCTGATGGGTGGCCGAGATGGTGGTTCTCATCAGTGGCTGCACAGAGAATGACCTGGGGAGCTAGTTGACAAAGACCTATGTACTTACCTCAGCCTTTTCATTACGGCCACATGGGGGCAGCTGATGGGTGGCTGAGATGGTGGTTCTCATCAGTGGCTGCACAGAGAATGACCTGGGGAGCTAGTTGACATCCCTGCCTTCTTGTTTCCTGGTTTTATCTGATGGTCTGTTACATTTGATCTTTTTTGCATCTAGACACTCTCTCCATCTCTCTGTGATCTCATCCTGACTTGTTGGGGGTGGTGGTGGTGGTTAATGTCCTAGGAGGAGTGAGATTAAGAAACAGAGAAGGGGGAGAGTACATTGGGCAGCTATCACTTTTCCTTCCTCACTACCGATTCCCACAGACCGGGGGGTGGACTTGGGAGTCGTGTCCTCAGCCACAATTCCATCTTATCTCCTCAACGGGCTCTCTGCTCCTCATCATAGCATCAATCCCAGCTCCTGTTATTTTTTTTCCGTTGCTTAGAGAAACTCACCATTTCTCTCTATGAACATTTTTATATATATTTTTTGAAGATTATAAGTGGAAAAAAAATGAAGGAAGACGCTTTCTCCTTATTATAAAAATAACATGTCTAATTTTAGAAGACTTAAAAAATATCAAAAAAGAAAGGAAAAACATTTCCTGGTATTTTCCTACTTAACTTTAAGGTGATATCAAGCTCTTTAACTTTTCCCTCGTGTGATTATCATCTTTCTATTATTGAAAAAAATCTTCAGAACATGATTTTTAATGTCTGCTTAATATTCATTGAATTGCACTGTAATTTAAATATTTTTCCAGTGCTGGACATTTGGATTGTTTCACATTGTCCTCTACTATAAATGACAAGTGTATTTGTTTTCTATTGTTGTGTAACTAGCTTTTACAAAGCTTAATGACTTAAAATGACAAGCATTTATTATCCTACAGTTTCCATTGGCTGGAAATCTGGGCGTGACTTAGCTAGGTGACTTTGGCTCAAAGTCTTGGCCCCAGACTCTCAAGGTGTCTGCTGGGACTGCGGTCATCTCCAGAGTCTGCTTTGAGAAGATTCACTTCCAGACTCACTCACATGGCAGTTGGCAGGCCTCAGGTCCTTCCTGGCTATTGGCTGAAGACATCACTTTGCCATTTGAGCCTCTTCATAGGGCAGCTCTCAACATGGGAGCTGGCTTTCCTCAGAGTGAATCAGGGAGAAGATGGGAGAGAGCTCCCAAGACAGAAACCAAACAGTTTTTATAACCTAATCTCAGAAGTGATATCCCATCACCTCTGTCACATTCCATTCAGTAAATCCAGCCCACACTCAAAGGGAGGCAATTACACAAGCATGTGAATCCCCAGGCCTGGACCACTGAGAGCCATCTTAGAAGCCAGTGAGCAGGAACCAGTCTGTATGTGGGATCCGAACCCTCGGCGGGAGCGCCGCTGCGCTCCCAAGTGGCGCGCTGTAGCAGTGCGCCACCGGGCCGGCCCATCCTTGGTAGATTTTTAACAGTACAATGTTTATATTTTTAAGGAATTTTATCTATATTGCCTAATTGCTTTCCAGAAAAGCTGTACTTTTTAATGCTAAATAAAAAGCATTTTTTCCCCTTCTGCTTTATTTCAGTATCAGCATTACACATTCTTGATAAACTTCAAAAGAGCTGTGTACTTGCTTTAGGGCCAGGAAGCAAGGAAAAAAACAAGCACGATTCTGTTTTGGAGTAGATTAAGAAAGATGAAAAACACAATTAGGGTAGAGAATTAAGAGGGTCATTTCTTGCAAAGTAAGGGAAAAAAGTGAATCAGTCTTAAGACTTACTCTGGGTATCATGTGGAAAGGGGTGAATCCCCACATATATTATGCTGGCAAAAATCTCCAGTTTTTCAAACTTTGTATTCCAATTTTTTTGGAACCAGTGTGAAAATCTCCTCCCTTTGACCTGCCTTTTACCCCTGTCACTCCACTGTACTGACCACTAGAAATTTGAAGATACAGATGGAGAGAGAGAATCTTAACCTCCACTGCCTAGCAGACAGAAGGGAATAAGCAATCCACATTTGAACTACAGTGGGAGCCACATGTTTCCAGAATTCCAAGTTGGCATTTGTCTTACTTTGGAATGCTTTTGGCTGCATGTAACAGAAAGCCTGATTAACACTGGCAATTTTAATACAGTCATTTATTAACACACTTAAAAAGAAGATTTGGTTGCTGGTGGTGGATTGGCTGCTCTCTAATGTTATCATGGGCCCTGGCTCTTTACATTCTCTCCTCTGTCATTCTTGCTGGGTATTTTCAACCTTGTGTTTGTTGTCTCCTGATTACAAAAAGGTTACCGTAGCTCTAGGCGTTATGTCTGGATCCAAAACAAAAAGGGAGAAGTGGAAGTGGAAAAGCTTTCCTCTTGTCCCTCTCTCTGTTCTTTGAAGATCCAGTAGACTTGTGCTTACTCATAGTTGGCTGAAACCATGTCACAAGGTGACCTCCAGCTGGAGGAAAGACTGGGAAAGCAAGTGTTTAGTTTTTTAACCTTCTATGGCAGAGGATGGAAAGAGAGAAGAAGCCTGAGAGTAACTATTGAATCAATCAACCAGAACTTTCTATCATCAAGTTCTGAACACATATTGTAATAGAAACATTGTTTTACATTATGGGAGAATTTCTACAGAATTTTAGGCATAAGATTAGTTAATAAGTTTAGCCTAACTCCTATATTCTATGTTAAGTATATATTGAAATTCAAACTGTTGACATAAAAATGTATCTTTGGAAAAAAATTTGCTTGTAAATTGGGGATTATTTGCAGTGTTATTACTTTTTTATTTTAAGATTTTAAAAATTATTTCTTAAATCCTTTTTCAAAGGTTTATTAAGTTTTATGCTGTTAAAGTATTTAAAGCATGTATGTTGATTAATTTTCTGTGAGTGAACAGGAAAACATGGAGTAACTCTCCTGGGATTAAGATATAATGGTATGTGGGATACATTATTTTAATCCCATATAGAGAAACACTTTAAAAACTCAATCGGACTTTGATTCTCTTCTATACTGAAGCACTTGTGCCTAAATAAGATTCTTATAAGAGGGAGAAAAAACTATGGCTTGAATCAGTTCATTGTTTTGGGTTTACACATCCAGGCCTATTATCTTAGAGATATTATTTCCTTCTGGGTAATTTGGTAACTGTTACTATGAAGAGTGAGACCTTGTACTTAAGCCCTCTTGTGTGAAAACTGAGTAAACATTTATTAGCATATTGTCTAATTTTTCATAGATGCTTTTAAAACTAAAAATAGATGATTTGATTATATAATAGCCTTTATTTTTATACCTATCATGTCTAAAAAATATGAAAATTAAGTTGAGCAAGATTAAATTGAGTATAGGCCTCTAAAAGGAGTAATGTTTTCTGTCATTAAATCTTTAATGTTCCCACCTAGAACTAGGAAGCAGGAGTCAAGACCTCGGGCATGTGTACATATTCTGACATCTGGAACACTTCATGTATTTAACAAAGTCTGCTTCATGTCAGGTACTGTGCTGGGCTGCATAGGGTGTGAATTAGACCCAGTTCATGCTCTCACTTTTTATAATCTATGGGAGGCAAAGAGACCACGATGGAGCAGAATGAGCATGAGGCTCAGTGAGCCAGGGTACCATGTGAGCTCACTGAAGGCCCCAGAGAGGTTGTCAAGGACAGTCACCTGGAGGCAGCTGTGACTGAGAACAGCCATGACAAAGAAAGGTGATTTCCACATAAAGGCTGAGATGGGTGGCAGTGGGAGTGGTGGCCAAAGATTGTTCTAGAAAGAGGAAACCACATGTGAGAAGGTCTGGTGACAGTGTTCAAGATGCTACTCTTTATCATAGGCTTTTAGAATAAAACATGTAATATTTCTTCCCTGCATCACTAATTGTCTTTGAAACGACATCATCTACAATGCTTCACTGTCTTTAGATCTGGAGGAGAAGCTCTAGACTCCTATGATTTCCTTTTGTTTCACATACCTGAGATCCTTTCCATTGCTCTCATCACCAAAAATGCCCAGCGCACCCTTCCCTTGTGGCTAGCTTCGGAAGAGAAAGTGCATGCAGTATGCACGTGCCTGGTTCCTCAGAGCGTCTCTTGCCCGTTCTACAAAACACCTTTGAGAAACTGTGGTTTTGGATCCTTAGTGTTTCCATTTCTCTCTTTCAGATAAT
>NW_007729269.1:130794-188294 GCF_000696425.1 Galeopterus variegatus | reverse complement strand
AGATTAGCATAAGGTATTTAACATATCAGAACTTTTATAGTAAATGATTTATGAGCTCACTAGATCCCAAATGATCTAATGGAGGCTGAAATGGAGGAACCTAACTTACCAGTTCAGCCACAAGTTCATCCCTCTTCTTCCAATCCCAGTTGTTCTTACACTAAGAAATACCTAATGTCCGTACACTGTGACCTCATCCTCTACCCTTGTTCTCAACAATTGACAGGGAAAATCCCATCCCTCCCTCCCTGCCTCTCTTTCCTCTTCCCTCCATTTTTTCCTCCCTCCCAGAGTTTCTTAGCTGCCTAACATTTGTGTAGCCAAGTGGTAGGCACACGGAATTACGTGATCAATGGTTGTGGCCAACAGTCAACACCGTAGGAATGTAAATGAGGTAGAGGTTGGCATGGGCTGGTGTGGTTAGGGAAGACCTTTGCAGGTGGTGGGAATTGAGCTGGTTCCCAAGGCATGGAGGAAGGAGAAGCAAGACCTTGCCCTCTGCTTAGACAGCTGGGCACGGACAGAGACAAGATTGAACAGGTACGTTGGAGTCAGTTTGGAAAAGTCCTGTTTAACTGGAGGTAAAAACAGAGCCATAGGTTAGGAAATAGTGTTCTCCAAAGGCATGGTTTGAAAATCATGTTCAGTGAAACTCTTGGATGCTTGGAAGAACTTCAGACATTCTGAATGGAGTTTTATTTTAAAATCTATTTTAATCATTAAAAAACTGTAATAGAAAGTATACACTTAAATGTGGTATTTGCCACATTATGATACAGTAGGTTTCACTTCTGTGTTCTTCTCTTTCGACACCAATTTACTAATTTTCTTCAGGCCTGGAATAAAACTTCTACTATCTTTTTGTCTGAATTCAGAAAGCAGTACGAGCTTTCTAAAAGAGGTAATATAAAATTTATGCCTTTTGCAACTTATGAGGGTGAATCAGGATTTTTTTTCAATAAAGTACAACAAATAAATTTGGATGCTGAATTTTACCATAGCTGTCATGTGACTCCTCCAATTTAAAGTTTTTGTAAATTTTTCCCATTTATCTACTTAAGACTTTCTATTTTATAACGTGTGTTTTGGGAGGGAGCCCTCTATAAAAGAGCAAAATGAAATTCTGCTGCTAAAAAATGTTGAAAGCAGTAGTTCAAGGTCATCCAGTCTCTCCCGAATCTTAGAATGGAGTCAGGTGTATGGAATGTTTGAAAGGCTTATTTGTGTGGAATTTTGAGCAGTGAAATTACACTTTAATTGCTGGAAAGATTTGATAGTTTGCAAGGGACTGAAGGGGAGTGAAATCGAGCTACTGAAAGTATGTCGAAGACAATTAACTGCTTAATATGCTGGGAGGGGATAAGGGTCTGGATAAAAATAATGGTGATAAAAATAAAGGAGATGGAAGTTGAAGATTTACTACAAAATAAGAACTAGCAAATCATGGTGCTAACAGGAATATTGGGAGATTGAGGAAGAAAGGGCAGGAATCAAGAGACGTCCAGATTTTGGAAAGGAGTTTTAGAAGAACAGGGATGGAGAAGAGGGAAGAGCCAGGCTTGGAAAGACAATGATGACTTTAGTCCTAAACATGTTTCATTTTATTACCAGAAGTTGCAGCCTGAGAGGATTTATTCAAGTGGAATTGTTCACCTGGCATTTGTCGACGTATGAAGGAGCTTTAGAGAGAGTGAGGTTTGAAGGAGGAAGAGCAGATGAGATCTTTGAGAGGCAGTGATAAGAAGACACTGTGCTTTAGAGGACACCTGCGACATTCTACTGAGGAGGAGCAGGATCACAGCAGGGGACATAGGAGTAGTCAGAGAAAGCAGTAGAGTGCTAAAGCATGGTGTCAGCAAAACAGCAACAGCAGCAAGAAACAAGCAGGAATCTGGCCAGGGGAGCTCCATCTGACGCGTCTTCTCACAAGCCACCGGTGTGCAGCTCCATTCACAGGTCCAATGACAGACATGCATGTGCCATTTTCTGACCCTCTCCCTCTGTCCAGTTGTCAACTGCAGTTGTTACCACTTCTGAGCTCACGGTGTTGACCATGGCCTCCTTAGGGTAAGGGGGTAAACTAGAGAAGACTGAGACAAGACTCATTGACTCATACAGTATTAGGAGACTTGACTGACATCTTGATGCCACTGGCCGTGAAGTGGGCGATCCACCTCTCAAACCCAGCGCCGAGGAGGAAATTTTGATAAGGTGTGCACAGACCATGCTTTTCCCCACACTGGACACTTGCTGCCTCTGCCTCCATTGTCCTAACAACCCACACCCTAGACTCAGCGATGAGGAAGCACGAGTGAAGGAAGCCTGCAAATCCAACTTAGCACCCATTTTGAAGAGCGATTTGAGGTTTATGGTGGTGCTCATATAATCTTTTGTTTTGTTTCTGGCATGCTGGAAAAATATCCGGGTAAATCCAAGCACTCTTATTTTTTATTGTTTAAATATTTGCCTGTATTCATATTCACTTCACATTACTGGAGAAGATGAATAACAAAATATCTAAACTGTACTCATCTTACATTATGGACAAAGGAATAAAAAGGCGGTTAGGTGTAAAATCACTCCCTGGAAGTCAAGGAGAAAAATACAGGCCTAGGTAGGTTTGAATAATCTATCTCTTAGGCTGAACACACAGCAGACTTTCCCTAATTTTTCTGAGTATTGTCCTTTTTAAAACATCCCAAATAATATGACCTTTCTCCAGATAATTATGGTCTAACACTAGATTTCTAGAAAAGATGCTGAAAGGTGGACATGAGTGCCAATAGGAACATTTGTCACATGCTTTAAATAAAAGTCTTGATAGAGCCTTAGGAAAACATGGCATTTATAGAAAGAAAGCTGGAAGTTAGGGAAGGTAGATCTGAATAGCTAAAGATAATTAGACTATCAGCTGACACGTACTGAGTATTTTCTTCTGTGTGCCAGGCATCATAGTAAGTTTTTTACAGAAATGGTTTCTAGGGGCTAATCATTATTCCCATGTTACAGGTGGGAAAACTGAAACCTAGAGAGTTTAATGAACATATTCAAAGTCACACAGCAAATAAAGAGGTGGAGGCAGCATTTGAATTCACTTCTGTCTGTTTTCAAAGTCCATACCTTGATTCCTGTGCTGAAAAACCTCTGGAGGGAAGTAGAAAAGCACACAAAAGCATGTGTTGACAGACCATCCTAAGGGCCATAGAACTGAAATTGCTTGTTGTTACATGATTTCAACCAGCCACAAGACCCAGCTTACCTAGAAAGTTTCCATCTGCAAAGAGTAAAAACTTCTTTCTGGGATTAGTGTGCCTTTTCACTATGGTGAGCTCAAAAGTAATAGCTTTTCCAGTCACGACACTTGCAATTTGGCTGGAGGATGTGAATGGTCCTTCCTGGACTACAAGCTCAACAGCTGTTCACATTTGCACAGCAGGTTAAAATTTATATTTAAAAATAGTGGCTCATAAAGAATATGGAACAATGACAACTGCAAAAAAAAAAGGGATAATTGTATTCATGAAAAATGAACTGGTGAGTGATACATTATTTTTTTAAGCAAAACGTGTTGCAGCATTAAAAAATGGTGTCTTTAATTAATTCTGCCTAACATTAAAAGAATAAGGTCAGCTATATCAAAAATTGTTGAATAAAGCAAAAATGTGTGAAAGATATAGTCTCTGATGTTACTCATAATGAAGAAAGGTTACCTACTGGTCAATATACGGCCATTATTTCTTAGTTAGAGGTATTATGGTTGAAAATAGACAATGGTTGTAACAACCCAATGTGATTACCACATAAAATATATTTTATTGGAGAGAAATTATTCAATCATAAACCAGAGTTATTTCTAGAGAGCAAAACCAGTCACTTCAGCAAGGAAGTTTTAGCTAGAGCTAAAGGGCCATCCACAGAGTACCCATGCTTGTTGGTTTTGCCTATAAACAGGTTAATATGTGCATGTTGCTTTAGGATTTACAAAGGACTTTCACATGTTTTCTGGGTCTAACCAGCGCCCCATTTGGCAGAAGAGGAAATGAAGATGCCCAAGGGCAGAGCAAGCAAATGAGACTGAGTCCAGGTCATCAACCAGATTCTCTGCCGCCAACTCCTCTGCTCTCTCTATGATAGTTTCTTTCTAGAAACATTTGGGGACTCTTTGCAATGGATTATATGGACAGACATTGTATAAATTGTATCTGATGATCGGTTTGAGGGTAGGAAAAAGATAACCTCACTTTGTGCTTTCTTTGCTGTTGATTAAGAAAGGATGGTGACATGTGGATGCCCAGGGAAGGCTAAAACTTTCATGTCCCTGTGAACTGAGAGTTGTAAAATAATTTTTTTTGACATTTCTTTAGAAGAGAGACTGAACACTCAGCACACAAGGGAAGACAGAGGGGACCTCTGGTGGCATTTTCAGCTGCCGTAGCTTGGTTGTTGCCTGGAATTTGCCAGTGACAGAAAGGGGGTATACCAAATCTAATAGGTATGTCAAAGGCAAACCAGCAAACATGGAAAGAAGGAGTTGAGGGAGAGAGAGAGATAGAAGATATTAGAGAGAGAGAACAGTAGGAATTGAAGTGCCTGGGTTTATGGAGGATTAAGTATTAATTGGTGTTAAAAAGCAACTTTATGTCAAGTTTTAGAAAACACATAACATACATTGATTAATTCGAGGTCCAGCGCGAATGCCTTCTCTTCTAAGAAGCCTTTCTAACCTTTTTGCATTAATCAAGTCTTCAACAAAATAATTGATTGAAAAACCCTCCCTCTTCTGAGCTTTCATCATTCTTTTAATATGATTTTATTATAAAATATAAGATCAAGAGCCATGTCTTATCATGGTACCAGATACATAGTAAGCAATTAATTAGGGCTTGTGAATGAATGAATGAGGTAGGAAAGCATGATGTTCAGATTACAGATGGAAGAATCCCTTAGTAACATTGGTAGGGCCAAAATTTATTGCTGAAAGGAACCTTAGGAAATCATTCTCTTGTTCAAATTCTTCCTCTTGCAGATGAGAAAACTGAGAAAATATAGTCCAACATTTTGTAACATTCTTAAAATGTGGTAATTCAGGTTCTGCTTAGACACTTTCAGTGAAGAGGCAGTTCACTAAATTTTTGGATAGGTTAATTGTTACAGATTTCTTCCTGAAGACTTGTTATTAACTTTATGGACTGCTATTAGAAATGTCCAATGGCAAATGGATTAATTCGTCCCTTTATTTATTTAAACATAACTATTACGAACTCTCAACACCCATTCTTTTTTTATTTCTTATGTATAATATTCTTCAGTCTTGAAACCCTTCATGTTTATGCTTTTGAGATTCCAGTCCCCTGATTGCTCTCTTCCAGGTAAATTCTGGGTTAATGATGTCTTCTTTTAAGGAGAGCAATGTTAAACACATTACTTCTGGTTTGGTTTCCCAATAAATAATTAGCAGACTATCAACTTCCTTTTATAAACACATTACTTTTCTTCATGCATCCTAATGCTTTGTAACAGTTTTTGTTAACGCATATTGAGCTTACGGTTGATAAAATTCTGACTCTTTTTTCTCATATGCTGAGATTTGTGTAATTGTTTTTCACCACTGGATTTCATCTGATTATATTCTGCTTATTATTCTAGCCAGATGTACTGGTATTGAATGTTAACTCTCATTAGGATCATTCAATGTCCTATATATTAGAGAAAACACATTCCAGCTCTGAGCGTTTGAAAACTTGATATTCATAATATATACAACCCTACACAAATTATTGATGAAAATATTAGACATGACAACATTAAGATTCATGTTTGTTTTGCTTACCATTGCAATTATGACACGTAGCACAGTGCCTGGTAAATTTCAGATATCTAATAAGTGCTTTTGAATAAATAAATGAATGAATAAATAAATTGAATAGGAGAGTTCTTCCTTTAAAAGTGTTCATTAGGGGCTGATCCCATGGCTCACTCGGGAGAGTGCGGCACTGGGAGTGCAGCGGTGCTGGAAGCGCTGAGGCCGCAGGTTCGGATCCTATATAGGGATGGCCGGTGCGCTCACTGGCTGAGCGTGGTGCGGGCAACACCAAGCCAAGGGTTGCGATCCCCTTACCGGTCACAAAAACAAACAAACAAAAAAAGTGTTCATTAGTTGGTCATAGTCAACTATATAAACTAATGAACTATAGTTGATTATCTATCTAGTTATTAGCTGACTACAATCAACTTATGAACACTTCTAAAGTACTGTCATTCCACAAAGTATAAACTATGTGTACAGTCAATAGGCAACATTCCTCCATATTTCTCTCAAAGATTGCACGAAATACTTTGTCATATGCATTGGTTTAACCCAAATAATCATTTTGTAGTAGATATTTCAAGAGACACTGGTTCTAAGAGACAGGCAAAGAGAAAGAAAGAAAGAAAAAAGATGGGGTAAAGGATCAACAGTGTTTGGGAAAAAGACTCCATATTAAATCCATGTAAGAGATCCAATACCCATTATCTTGTTAAAGACTCCAAGAAAATCTAATAAATAAATCAGTTTAATTTTGTTAAAGTCAGAACCTCCCAAATTTATTTAATACAATAACTCTTTGTTTTTAGAATAGCTGTTAATATCTGGTAAAATTTGTTCCATGGAACAGACTTTGGAAGATGCTAATATACAAACTCCTCCCAATTAAAATGAAATTGACATTTTCCTGGAATGGCTTGCTAGTTATAAACTCATGTTGACTCTTAACAATCGTCTGTTCCTTCTTTTTGTGCTCACAAACTAGTGTCTCAGACAAGCAGAGTGATATGTTTTAAAATTTGGCTGGAGTTGACCTCAAGCTCACAGATTTGTAGCAGAGTGTTAGCTCTGGCTTTACATCAGAATTGTTAAGGAATCTTGACGCCTGCAATTCATATTGGAAATCATGATTCCATAGAGGTGGGTGGGGTGAGAGATACACAAGCAGATGCTAACTCCTGGGGTACGGGTTAGGGCAGCACCACCTTCCCTTTGTGGAAAGTTGACATACTGCACTTTCCTCATCATCCAGCGCTGCGTCTGTTTCCCACAGTTTCTCAGAGACCTCTACAAATGGCTGGCAGAGACCTGGACACATTTATAACAAGGCTCTCTGTCGATCTCCCCATTTGTCTTGGTCTTCAATTCTCTCATCTCAATATTTGCTCTACCTTTTCCAATCAATTCTTCTCCCTGACATAGGAGATAAAAGCAAAATAAAATTGAGTAGCTCTGCTTTCTCTTTGTCATCTGTCAATATTATTACATTGATCCTATCTATGCCTTCCAAAACTAAAACAGCCTCTTTGTTTCTATGCCGTACTTTGCAAGTCCCAGTACATTCTGGAATTTAGCTTTCTTGAATTATTATACACTCTTTTCAGATATGCCCATGTGTCCATCCTTCCCTCATTTTCTGTATGTACACGGATGCAATGATTTTTGAAATGAAATTTTATTGGTATCATGAAAGAAGAATTAAAATATTTTATGTTCCTAATTAACACCATCAGAAAGCATTTATTAAGAACTCCTTGTTTTCTCATACATCTAATATTGTGGCATCATGCTCCACGTTCTTTATAGGAAGAACAGAAGACAGAAAAACTAGAAAAAGAGGATAAATCAAAGATACAGTGGTAATGTACAGCTTAGGAAAAAATAAGTTTCTTTAAAATCACTGTTACTAGTAACCACATAAACACATAGTAAAATAACTTATTATTATTTTTGAATCTATCAAACACATTCTCCCATTGCCTTCAATCAGGGTCAGAAGTTAACATGTATTAACAGGAACTTTTGAGTTCTGGTTCCTCCTTCCCATACTTTCTATTTATTTCCTATTTCATTCTCTCTCCACCCATTCCCTTCACATACTCTCACTGGGTCCCTGAATAATTCTTTCTTGTCCTTCAAGAATCAACTTAGACATCATTTCCTATGTGAAGACCACTCTGACGCCAAAGCTGGATGTCTTTCCCTCATGTTCGCATGGCAGTAGATACTTTTCTATCCCTATCATTAATAATCTGTTTTCCTGCCTTTCTCCCCCATGGGAAGATTAAGGCTTGTTTGTCATTCACTGTTGTAGCCCAATGCATCCAGGACAGTGCTTAATACTGTTCTCAATAAATGCGTGTTTAATGAATGAAAGGAGAAAAAATGACACTTCTCCCTACATTTTGATCCTCCTGATAAAATACAGCTTTAGGTATATGAGCAGGTTGGAGCCAGGAAATCTGTGGAAGAAAAAGTTCCCTGTAAGCATCCTCAGCAAAAATGCAAATGGATGTTCTCAGCTCTCTAGCTGCAGATAATATGAGAGACAGGAAGCTTTGTGGGTTTTTCTTTTTTCTTTAGTTCCCAGCTGGAGCTGGCCGTGCAAAGGCTCTCAGAAAATAATTTTGCTATTTGTAAACTTAAGGACTGTGATGTGGAAGTAAATGAGGAAGAATAAATATAGAGCTACACCGTACAGTTCTACAGTCACTTTTGGGGTGAATACTGCACTGTAAAAATGGATGATGATCCATAAGGGGAAAAGACTATTTATTTTTTTCCTCACCGATAACTCCTATCCAGAACTAATCCATACATTAGACTGTGAAATCTGCTCACCACAGCTTTTTGAATTTTTTGTTTAGTTTATGTAAGTTTTCCTTCTGGCTTATTCATGAACTCATGTAGTGTAGCTACCTTTCCTAAGGGAATGTGGCTTGACCATGCCACCAGAAATCGACTGCATTCAGATATAGTTTGAAATAAAAGTGCATGATACTTTCCAAAAGGTATATATTTAATATTAGTGCTTATATGAAACTTAAAATCTTGAGAATTATTATTCATAAATTATGAATTTACACTCCATTTAGGTTATCGCAGGTCTGAGGATCTGGGTATTTTTGAGATTTATGTCAAGCCTGATCAATTTTAAGTTGCAATAACAACAAAATAACGTCCTTTATTTAGGCCCCTTACTGTGAAACAAGCTGTTGTATCCAGGAACTCCCACTGCCATCTACAATGTCAGGAATCATGAGCTCAGGTCGCTAGGCCTGGGGCCCTGTCTCACCCACTTCTGTGGCCCCAGCTCCCAGCCCAGGGACTGGTACACAGAGTTCAGTAAATTTTTATTGACTAAATGAATAAAATATGTTCAGTGTTTATGTAGCACAGTAGGTTCTTGCTGGGCTTATTCCACCCAAGGCGTAAAACACAGGTTACGTTTCTAATCAATAGTCGTCTTAATTAGCTCAGGCTGCTGTAACGAAATACCATAACTGGTGAATTAAACAACAAACAATGTTTATTTCTCACAGTTCTGGAATCTGGGAAATTTAAGGTCAAAGGTACTGGCAGATTCAGTGTCTGGTGAGGGCCAGCTTCGTGGTGTCTAGATGAGTCATAGACTGTCCTCACATGGTGGAAAGAGAAAGCAAGCTTTCTCGAGACTCTTATAAGGACACTAATCCCGTTCACGAGGGCTCTTCCCTCATGACCTCATCTGACCCTAATTACCTCCTGAAGACCCCAGCTCCTAATACCATCATATTAAAGAGTAGGGCTTCATCTTATGAATTTAGAGGGGACACAAGCATTCCATCCATGGCAATTATTATGTCCCAGGATCTTCCTCAGTCTCTGGTTTCTCTTGAGGGTATTGTGCCATCTCTGTGAACACTGGGTTTAACATGCTTAAAGAGATCCATTCCCCTTGGGAACTGAGGGCAAATTCTATGAGCTTCCTTTGGGATGGCTTGGAAGCTGGATTACGCTTCTGAGTGCCGCCCATCTTCTCTCACCTTTGTCTTTTTCCATGCTCACCTTTCTGGTTCAGTTCCTCTCTCGTGCCTTGGACAGGGCTTGTTTTCTTTGTGAAAGCAGACGAGATGTATTCTTTTCTTGTCCTTCTCCTTTGACTTAGGATATTCTAGTGGGCTTTAATTCTCTCCCCTGTACCTCTGACGTGGCATCTCCATGCCTCTATTTCCCTATTCCTTCCTAATTTCTTCTTTCTCAGATTCCATGTCTTTCCTTCTGTTTCGTCTCCACTCACTGCCTCATCCACCAGCTCCTTCAACACTCTCTTCCAACCATCACACAGCCCCCTTCAAAGTCAGCTTCTAGTTGCTGGTGCCTTCCACCGAAGCACAGTCAGTTGTGTTGTAGCCATTTTAATACAACACAGCTAAAAACATAAAATGCTTTTTCTTTTAAAAATCAACTTTATCTACCTTAGAAAAAATATTTCAGAAATTCCTATTTACATTTGATCACATATAGTTGTGATGGCTGTTCTAGTCTAAGTTAGCTCCTCCTAATGCATCATCATTATTTTGGAAAGGGGGTGTTTCATTACATTTTCTTTGAAAAGGGTCACATTAAGAGGAATCTCTTTGAAGTGGATAATCAAGTTTTTAAAAAATAGTTACACAGGTTATGGAACATATCTGCTGAATCTCAGTGCAATTTCCTGAGATTTAATTAATATTCTAAATTACTGTCTGGAATGCTTTATGTGTGGGTTGAAGAGAAGAGATCATTGACATCTTGGTTGGTACAAGGATTTATGGAGGTATAAGATACAGGGAGTTTATTACTGCTGCTATATCTGAGGCGGATGCTTTCGGAAGCAGAATTTCTGGCCAAAAGCTATATCACATACCCTGGAAAATATGCTTCCTTATTTTGTCTCTTGATTCTTCAGTCTGAATGAATCCAAATTAATTGCATTTTTATTGATTTTATTCGTTTGGCTTAACAGGGTCATCAGAAAGGGATCATTTTTATTTTTATCTTCATTTTGAGATGTGTCTCAAGGCCACTTGTCAAATAAAAGGCACTAGATTAGTAGTGTTCAAGATATCATTCGAAAGTCTTGAGTAGCAAACAGGGATTTAGAGGAAAGCTGCAGCCAGAGGGAAGGTGTGCTTATGCTGCTGTTTCCTCTTTTAGGACAGTCACAAATTGACACGGTACTGGTTTAGCTTCTGATTCATTTTCTCCTAAAATATGTGTGAATAGATTTGGTATCTCAAACTGCTTGAGCTTATCCAAACTTTCTCAGGCTTTCTCTGTTTTCTTTCTTTTATCTTTATTGAAATCTAGTTGAACAAAGCAAATAAAAATGATAACAAGTGAAGGTTTTAAAACATGATACACATAGTTAATGAATATTAGATACGGTGTTAAGATTAAAAGGAATTAGGATAAGAGGAAAGGACCAGAGAGTTCTTTTAGCATTCCACAGAAGGTGGGGTGAAGATTAGGTTGTTGAATGACTAGAGAGAAAAAGAAGATTCAGGAATGATAGGCGGGAGACTACAGAGGCCAGAGAAAATGCACCTTGTTGCTCCAAAGAGATGATGTGATAAAAACCAAAGGGTGCTTGCTCAGGTCAAGGAGAACATGCTTGAAGATAGAGATAGAGACAGAGATAGAGATAGAGATAGAGATATAGAGATGTGTGTGTGTGTGTGAGAGAGAGAGAGAGAGAGAGAGAGAGAGAGAGAGAGAGAGAGAGAGAAGAAGAAGAAGAAGAAGAAGAAGGAGGAGGAGGAGGAGGAGGAGAATGTATTAAGATGTCAATACCCAGAAAAAAATGCATTGGAAATAACAGTACTTTTGCCCCTTCATTTTTTAAGTAAACCAAGAAGAAACTGACACTTCAAGTAAAGGTAGAAGGTGGAAAACAGTAAGAGGCCAGCAAAGGTATTTAAAATAGTGCCATGTAACTCTGTGACCATCTAGTTAGCACCTCGACTGTTACAGAGTCTGCCTTAGGCTGGGGTCCGCAGAAGCAGATACTGAGATGCGGATTTGTGTGATTAGTGGGAAGTGGTCCCAGGGAAAACTGATAGGAGGACTGGGAAGTGGGATGGGAAGGGAAGGAGGCTGAACAAGAGTAGGAAGTCCCTGCAGAGTAGTGCAGAGGGTAATCCCTCCGGGGGCCTCAGAAGCCTGCACTGGCCACACCCCAGAATGGTCCAACTGGGGACAAGGGAGCGGCAGTGTTTATACTGCTACGCCCATGGTTCTCAACCTCCAGGAAACATTGACGATGACTGGAGATGTTGTTGGTTGTCACCCTGGGAGAAGTGTGATACTGGTACCCAGTGTGGAGAGGCCAAGGATGCTGATAAACATCCTACAAATCCTACAATGCACGGAACAACCTTCCTCAACCCCCATTCCCAGTAAATAATTATCTGGCCCATAATGTTAATAGTGCCAAGGCTGAGAAACCTTGGTCTACACCTGTTAGTTCAGCGGTGCTGTCAGGAGGTATACTTGGGCTATGCCAAAGTGATTCTGGTGGTTTGAGGGCAGCAGGTGCTGGCCATTGAGAATGAAAAGGCACCCCAGAGCTGTAGCATGGAAAGGGTAAAGGAGCCCGTGGGAGCTCGGGCCAGACCCGGCAGGACGCATGAGAGTCCTGCCAGCTCACTATGCATTCACTTTAAAGCAGTGTCTCTGTCTTTTCCAATCTCACAACCTTCTCTATCTCAACAGTCACCTGGGTTAATATCTATTGGGACCACAAACACTTTCTTGATCCATTTCATTCTGTGCTTGGGAATCCAAAAAACAGAGCGGTATCATTTGGTTGGATATGTAACCTGAGCCACCTCCCTCCATGCCAAGGCAAAATGTTTTCTGACAATTTCTTTCTAGCTTAAATAATGAGCTGCATTTTTCACTCATCTTTTGCTTTGAGGCCAGGTTAATATCTCCTGAAAGTATTCTAAATTGATACTCAGTAGCTTTCTAAGATCATTTAAATTCCTAATGAAAAGTCACTCAAGGCCTTAGTACAAAATAAATACATTGTTATTGATCATGCAATAAGGTATTAGGGTAATTTAATAAAGCTTCTCCCTGAGATGTACTTAATTCACCAACATTGTCATTTCGCAGCCATCACAAACCCTGCTGGTTTCTCAGGGCCTGGAAATAGTCATCTCTGATTTACCCTACTCCATGTTGCTACCAGGATATTCCAGGATGCCTCACCCTGTTAAACTTCTTCTCCCTGTCGGCAAAGTACAGTGACAGGATAAGGATTCATTACTCTTGAAATGACCCTTTCCACAATATCCTCTTTTTATCTTCTTAATCAGCAAAGTGGTACTCTGAGGACTGGCAGGTTCACTGCCTAGAGGCACATTTATTACTGAGACACAAGCTGAATAATTGTGTATTTACCAACTTCAATTTAACCTCACAACTTGGCTGTCTCTCACGACAAGGTGAGCAATAAGACTGAATTGTTCCTCTCCCTGTAGCTCATCAATAACTATTCTTTCTCAACCAAAACGACTCTTTTTTGTTGTCACCCCTGCATGCATGAATTGACGTGTTATATCATGCAGTTTTTATCTTTAAAAGAAAAAAAGTTTTTGTTGCCGTGGTTAAAGCTTTAAGTCTCAACTGAAAATAGGGCAAAAGAAGGCAGCATTTCCTCTTTTCCTCCCAGGAAACATGCATGTCAGTGTGCAAAGAAAGAAGGAGTTTATGTTTTTAAGAGAAGAGATGGCATGCCCCAGGCCAGTATTTCATTTGTCTCCTATGAAGTATACACTAAAAAATATAGTAAAAATATGGTATTAAAAAATGTGTGTGGTCTTTGACCTAGCAATTCCTAAGGAAATAACAGAAGTATTCAAAGACGTAAGTGTAGGTGGATTTACTGCAGCATTACGTTCGATTGAAAAAAATTTAAATAACCAAAATGTCTTAATATATAGTCATGGTGAACTCATACAGTAAAATCAAATGTACCTGTTAAAAGGCTAACATAGGTAGGTCCATGAATATTGAAATGAAGAGGTGTTTATGATATGTTGCTAAGTGGAAAAAGAGTTTTACAAAATGAGATGCATCTGTGTGTCTCTACACAGAACAAGATCGTTTCATATTGTTAAAGGAAAAGAGCAAGTTGCAAACTAATATGCAGAGTATATTCATCTATTGTAAGTATATATAAAATATCTTCATATTGTGTGTCTGTACAAACCTGGAAAAATTCCATAAGATTTGACACCAAACTTTTTAAAGACATTAATCAGACCTTAGAGTTGAAGGGGAGATTATGGGTGTGATTGTGGGTAATTTTATTCTATTGTACTTTTATGAATACATACATACATACATACATAATGCCTAAGCAAGGTAGTGCATACAAAAACAACTGTAATATTTTTGGACAA
The DNA here is from genome assembly GCF_000696425.1 of Galeopterus variegatus. Taxonomy (NCBI): domain Eukaryota; kingdom Metazoa; phylum Chordata; class Mammalia; order Dermoptera; family Cynocephalidae; genus Galeopterus; species Galeopterus variegatus. Next base: position 174,056 of record NW_007729269.1, on the reverse strand, counting down.
TATTTGCCAGTACAAAGTCAGGCAAAATTTGTTAAATATATAAATTTACTGTGTAAATTGGGTTTTCATTGAAATTTTGTGGAACATATATAAGTTATCAAACTATATTAGGAGATGGGTATAGGAATTTAATAAATTTGCTAAATTCCATAATTTTTTCCTTTCTAAAAAACTCTAGGCACCACTAATGCTATTAAAAGGGACACTGGGTATGTTTAGCATGACAAAATAATAATAATAATTAATGCTTACCTAGTGTTTATTTTAAGTTAGGTAGGCACTGTTCTATGTACTTGTAACAACAATCCTATGAAGTGGTTTCTATTTTATCCCCATATTACAGCTGAGCAAACTGAGACTCAGTGAGGTTATCTTGCCAGACACATAAGGAGAGCCAAGATTTGAATCTAAGCAGGTTGGTTTAAGTTTACCTGGATGATTCATTAAATGATTGCAAAATCCAGATCATCCAAAGTAAAACTCAGTGTTTGGGTTATGCAACACAGTAATCAAACCTGGTGCTGTGATGTCATCAAGACCAGACTGAGCATCACTGCAAACCCTCCCCACGCTTGCTTCATGCAGCAGTTGGCAACCGGAGCAGAAGTCCTGTTAGAAACTCAAAACGTCAAAGGACAGTGTGTAAACACTACAAACACTATCACCTTTCATTTTTAAAAATTTGAACTGATCTTTAGCAGGACAAAGGGAGATCAAAATTTAGAGAGACTGGGGTAGAGCTTTCCAGTAGGAGTTGAACCAGGAGAACTCCGTCATCACCCCTAATCAGCATTCTTCCTTGTCGGCAGCAACCCCAGACTGGCAGAGACATTTTTTTTTTCCATGAATTCAGTTCAGCATCAAAGTTTTAAATGATGCATAGAGTTCTGTGGCCAGCCCTCCAGGCTTAAATATTATGATCAGAGGCAAAGCCTTTCACCTCACAGAGGGTGGAGAGAAACCACCAGGCTGGAGGTCTTACTTTTTCTTTTCTGGAAGGGCAGCACAAACATACCTCTGAAAAGGCTTTCATAGTCCGCCACTGTGAACAGAATTTCTGTAACTCGAAAGCTTGTGGGGGCAGACTATGCAAAACACATTTTTTCTCCAAGCTTCTGTTCCTCTCAGCTGCCAGGAAGACTTAATAAAAGCCTGTAGGTAGTTATATGAACTGAATTGAAAATAGGAGCTTAAAGAGAGTTGATCTCTTATTAACCATGTGATCGTCCTCAACATTCAAGAACATCACACTGGTGTTTATTTTATACTTTAATCAATGTGGGTATTTCTGAATTTTACTTTCATTTTTGAGGAACATCATGAATGAAATTTGGTGAAAGGAAAAAGTGAGAAGGCTAATAAGGCAAAAATAAATAAATAAATAAAAATAAAAAGCATGCCGTTTAGTAGTATCGTTTGCAAATGTAGTGCCTACTATGGGCTGACTGTGTCCCCTCACCTGAACTTTATATGTTGAAGCCTAACTCCTGATGTGATGGTATTTGAAGATGGGGCCTTTGGGAGGTAATAAGGTTTAGATGAGGTCATGAGGGTAGGGCCCTTATAATGGGATTAGTGCCTTTATAAGAAGAGACACCAGAGACATTGCTTTCTCTCTCTGTCTCCACTTGCACACACTGAGGGAAGGTCATGTGAGGACACAGTGAGAAGGTGCCCATCTGTCACCTGGGGAGAGAGCTGTCACCATAACCTGATCCTTCTGGCATCTTGATCTTGGACTTTAGTCTCCAGAACTGTGAAAAATCAACTCTTGTTGTTTAAGGCACCCAATCTATGGCATTTTTAAAACAGTCTGAGCTGACTGAGATAGTGCCATATATCTGCCTATTAAATTAACTTTTAACTAATATGCTCCTGATTATGCTAAGAAGGGTTTACTTTCTATTCCAATAGGCCAATTTGAAAACCAGCCCTGTTATTGGCAGTGTCCATATGACTGTAGATTTGTGACCCAGTATGAAGGGTTTTAAATAAACAGCTATTATGACAATTATTCCTGACCTTGACTCCTGTTGCAGGTACATTGTCCATTCATAAAATGCACTTATCCTTTACTTGCATATTATCTTAAATATCTCGATGCATCTTAGTTTTCTGTCTCTGTTTGTTTGTCTGTATTTTGACATATGTGACTCACAGTAGTTTGTCTAGAAAACCGGAACTTGTTTTTAATTAAAACTTAGCAACACTGAAAAGCTGTTCTCAGAAGAAACTTCATAGGCTTAATTAATTTTGCTTCTAGAGAATGAAAAGCAAATAAACTTTGAACTCATGGGGTAGAGAAAAAACAAAAAGGAACTAGGGAGAAGATAAAAGATGAACTAAAAAACAGAACAAATGAACAAAAACCAAGAAAGAATAAATAAATTCAAATACCTGACTCTTGCAAAAAGACCAATAAAATTGATAAACATTTTTGGGTGTGTTAAGGATAAAAGAGTGTAAGCATGAATATACGATGCCATGAACAAGAGAGGTGGCATGAATGCAGATACAGGAGCATTTGAAAATATTATGAGAGAATATGACTCTCAACTCTATGACAACAAATGTAAAAATCTAGATATTAACTAGCAAAATATAAATCACAAAAATTGATTCAACAAAAATGGAGCACTTGAGCCTGGCAGGTTAGCTCACTTGGTTAGAACGTGGTGCTGGTAACACCAACTCAAGGAGTTGGCTCCCCATACCAACCAGCCACCAAAAAAAAAAAAAAAAGATGAAAACAACCCAATTGTCTATTAACAGATGAATCGATAAACAAAATGTGACATAGAATGGAATATTACCAGCCTTTTAAAAAGAAATGAAATTTTGATACATACTACAAAACAGATGACCCATAAAAACATTTCACCAAAAAAAAAAAAAAAAAAAAAAAAAAAAGAGAGAGAGAGAGAAAGAATAGAACACTTGAATTTTTTGATCAATGTAGAAAAGGTTGAAAACTGAGTAAAGATCTATCATTGAAAAAGACACCAGGACAAGATGGGTTTTGTCTGAATTATATCTAACTTTAGTGAATAGATAAGACCTGTGTTATTTAGCTTATTCTAAGCTATAGAAAAGATTGTAAGACCAACGAAATTTATGAAGCCAGCATAATTTTTTAAATATCAAAATTTCATGCAGAGAATATGGAAGATGACTATAAACTAATCTCTTGTAATATAAGAATAGTAGGAAACTACCTAAATGTAACAACGACTATTTATATTTAAAAGACAACTATTATTCTGAACACTAAAACCACTGTATTAAAATTAGCAACTAGACAGTTGCTAGCTATCCCCTTATATAATATCATCCTGGAGGGTTTAGGTAATGCAATAAGACTAGAATAATAAAATAATTGCTGTGAACAGTATAATAGATTGAATTAACTCAATATTAGTATGACTATATATTCAGAAAATCTAACAATCTTTAGTAAAGAGGCCTACTTGAATTAATAAGATAATTTTATAGCTTGACTAGGTATAAGAAAAAATTACAAAAATCAATAGTTTTATCTACACCAAAAATTAAAACCTAAAAAGGGAAACGAGAAAAATAATTAATTTATAATAGTAACTAAATAACAAAATCAATGAAATACCAGGGAATAAATTTAACAAGTAGGGCCAAGCCCTATATTAATTGTACCATAAGGAAATTATAGAAACAGCAAGATGGCAGAATACAAACTTTCTACCGTCATCACCCTACAGAAGCATTCGTTTTGACAAACACTCACAGACAAGAGTTCCTTTGTGTGAGCCCAGGAATTCAGTGGGTGAATCCCAGCACTCTGTTAGAGCAAAAATTCTGAGAATATACACATCAAAGAAGGTAAGAACAGTTTCATTTTACCTGTGTTGCCCCTTCCCCAAGGCAACACAGTTTAGTGCCAAGACAGAACCCCTCAACCCGTGTTTTCTCCCATAGGGGAAAGTGAGAGTGTAGTTAGTGAGTGCCCAGCTCCCCCAGCTGTGTGGGACATTGAACAAGTGGCCCACTTCCTTTTCACCATGCCCAGAACTCTGAGGTGATTGGCATGGCTAACTGGTTGGGAGAGGCCAGGAGCAGAAAAGAGGCTGTGGACCCTGCTAACCACTCTGTGGACTCCATCAGGAAGCCTGCCCAAAGCTGCTTGAGACACCTGGTTTGAGGATTACCCCCCAAATAGCCAATGAGCACCCCAAATGCTTTGTGCACCTCACTACCCACCTAAGCCCCAAGGTGGCATCCCCAAGAGCACCTATAGACAGCAAGCGCAAGCATTTCACACAGACAACTGGCTTGACACTGTGGAATTTGGAGCAGGCACACAAACTTCAACATTTCAAAGCACTACTGTATTTGCCCATTTTCTGTCACTTTTAACAGAATACCTGAAACTGGGTCATTAATAAATAAAATTTATTTCTCACAGTTTTGGAGGCTGGGAAGCCCAAGGTCACAGGAACACATCTGGTGAGAGCCTTCTTCTTGGTGGTGACTCTATACAGAGCGCTGTGGCAATGTAGAGTATCACATGATGAGCATGGCCTGAGTGAGAGAGTTAATATACTCACTTGCTGTCCTTATAAAGCCATCAGAACCACTCACTGATAACCCATTAAACCATTAACTCACTATTCCATTAATTAATCTATTCACAAGGGAGCAGTCCTCATGATCCAATCCCCTCTTAAAGGCCCCACCTTTCAACACTGCCATGATCTGATAACCCACTGTCTTAACACTGTTACAATGGGTGAACTTAGTTAGGGTTCCTGAGAGAAGCAGAACCAATAGGATATGTATATAAATATAAGAGAGGGGATTTATTAGGGGAATTTGCTCACTTGATTGTGAAGGCTGAAAAGTCCCACAACAGGCCATCTGCAAACAGGAAACTGGCAGAGTGGCTCAGTTCAAGTCCAAAGGCCTCAGAACCAGGGAAACCCATAGTGCTGTTGATGTTAAGTACTGGAATCTAAAAGCTGAGGAGTCTTGAGTTCTGATGTCCACAGACAGGAGAGCAGAGTGTATCCCAGCTACAGCAGATAAAGACAGTGATTTGCCTTTTCCTCTATTTTTGTTCTCAGTTCCCCAAGCAGATTGGATGGCTTCTACCCATATTGAGGGTGGATTTTTCCCACCCAGTCCACTCAGGCCTGCATTCTAATCTCTTCTGGAAACACTCTCATGGGCACACCAAAAAAGGTAGCTTTACCAGGTTTCTAGGTATTTCCTAATGTAATCAAGTTGACTGCTAGAATTAACCATCACCATGGGGATAAAGCTTCAGTGAGTTTTGGGGGAGACATTTAATCCACAGCAACTGTCTTAGGTAAAACAAATGGGAGGCTCTTGGCACCTGGCCTAGCTTTGCGGGATTGAGAGAAGGCATACAACCCTAAGAACCCCCCCCCCCGCCAAGAGAGAAAAGAGGTGTAAAGTGGGTGCATCCATAGAAAAACTCTGAGGGCTTCAGAATCTCTACCTGGGGTGACTGGTGAAAGTGTTTCTCTCCCAAAACCAGTTGGCAAAGACTGGAGGAGGTGAAGACAAGAGCACGTGACTTCAAGGTACACAAAAAATCAAGGAAACATAACACCAAGAAAAGAAAATAATAAACCCTAAAAACCCCCCCCCCCGCCAAGAGAGAAAAGAGGTGTAAAGTGGGTGCATCCATAGAAAAACTCTGAGGGCTTCAGAATCTCTACCTGGGGTGACTGGTGAAAGTGTTTCTCTCCCAAAACCAGTTGGCAAAGACTGGAGGAGGTGAAGACAAGAGCACGTGACTTCAAGGTACACAAAAAATCAAGGAAACATAACACCAAGAAAAGAAAATAATAATATTCTAGGAACTAACCCCAAAGAAATGAAGCTCTATGAATTACCTAACAAAGAATTCAAAATAATTGTTTTAAAGAAATTCAGCTGTTCTACAACAGAACAGGGATAGATAATTTGATCAAATCAGAAAAAACCACATGCACAATATAAGAAGTTTAGTAAAAACATAGAAATCATAAAAAAAGAACCAAACAAATTCTGGAACTGAAGAATAAATAATAAAATAAGAAATGAAGTAAATGTGAACAGTAGACTTGATCAAGCAGAAAAAATAATCGGTGACTCAAATACAGATCATTTGAAAATATCCAGTCAGAGGAGAAAAAAGAATAAAAAAAAGACCAAAAAGTCTATGGGACTTATTGTATATGATCAAGTGGGCTACATTTCCATTATGGAAATTTAATAAGGAGAAGAGAGAAAGGGGAAGAAAGCTTAAAATAATGACTGAAAACGTCCCAAATCTGGGAAAAGATGTTGACATCCAGGTACATAAAGTTCTCCAAGCAGATTCAGCCCAAAGCCGATTTCACCAATATACATTAAAATCAAACTGTCGAGTATCAGAGACAAAGAGAGAATTTTGAAAACAGCAAGAGAAAAGAAATTGTCACATACAAGGAAACACCTTGATAAGCACTGATAAGCCTATCAGTGGATTTCCCAGCAGTAGCAATCTATAGATTCAATACAATTCTTGTCAAAATTCCAATGGCAATCTTCCCAGAAGTAGAAAAAACAATTCTACAATTATTTTTGAACCACAAAATACCCCAACAGCTAAAGCAATCTTGAGCGAGAAGAACAAAACAGTAGGCATCATACTTTCTGATCTTCTATCATATTACAAATCTATAGTAATCTAAATAATAGAGTACTGAAATTAATACAGTCACATAGACCAATAGAACAGAATAGAAAGCCCAGAAATAAACCCATGCATTTACAGTAAACTAATCTTTGACAAAGGTGTCAAGAAGGCACAACGAAGGGAGAATAATCTCTTTAACATGCGGTGTTGGGAAAACTTGATATCCACATGCAGAAGAATGAAATTGGATCTGTATTTGTCTGTTTCTGTTGCTTCTAACAAAATACCTAAAACCGGATGATTTATAAAGAAAATAAAATAAAATTTATTGCTTACAGCTTCTGAGGCTGGGAAGTCCAAAGTCCAGGGAACACATCTGGTGAGGGTCTTAGTGGTGGCAACCATGACCGAGAGGTCTCACACTGCAAGACGGTGAGAGCAGAGAGACTGACTCCTCATTCACTCTCTTTTTAAAGCCCCCCAAACCATGCCCATGGCCACCATGTTTAATCCATTTATTAAGGCATGGTCCTGCAATCTAATCACCTCTTCAAGGCCCCACATTTCAATTACCATAATAGGATTTCTCACCCTCTTAACAGTCACAGTAGGGGCCATGTTTCTAATACATAAAACCTGGGGGACACAATTCAAGCTTCAATGAGTTTGGGAGCGAGTAGAACATTCAATCCACTACAGGATCCTTACAGTACATCATCACAAAAATCAACTCAAAATGGATTAAATATACTTAAATGTAATACATAAAACTGTACAAAAAATCCTAGGAAAAAATGATATGAATCTGTGAAACTTCTTTAAGAAAACTTAGAGGGGAAGCTTCATGATATTGGTCTTGGTAATAACTTTTTAGAAATGACACCAAAGCACAGGCAACAGGAGCAAAAACAAACAAATGAGACGACGTCAAAGTAAAAATTTTATGCACAACAATGGAAACAATCAACAGTATGAAAGGGCAACCTACAGAATGGGAGAAAACATTTGCAAACTATACATCTGATAAGGAGTTAATCCAAAATATGCAAAGAACTCAAACAAGTCAATAGCAGAAAAAACAAATTACCCAATTAAAAAAATGGACAAAAGACCTAAATAGATATTTCTCAAAAGAAGACATACAAATGCCCAATAAGTATGTGAAAAAAAGACTAAATATCACTAATTATCAGAGAAATGCAAACCAAAACCACAATGAGATGTCACTGCCTACTGGTCAGGATAGCTATTATCAAAAAGATAAAAGTTAAATGTTGGCAAAGATATAGAGAAAAGAGAACCCTTATACATTGTTGGTGGAAATATAAATTGGTACAGCCATTATGAAAAATAGAATGGAAGTTCCTCAAAAAATTGAAAACAGAACTACTATGTGATCCAGCAATCCCATTTCTGGGTATGTATCCAAAAGAAACGAAATCAGTATCATGAAGAGGTATCTGCACCCCATGTTTATTGCAGCATTATTCATAATAGCCAGGATATGGAAACAATCTAAATGTCCACAGACAGATGAGTGAATAAAGAAAATGTGATAAATAGATAGATACATATAAATATATATATAGATAGATATGTGTAATGGAATGTTTTTCAGCCTTAAGAAAGAAGGAAATTCTGTCATTTGTGACAACATGGATAAATCTGGAGGATATTATACTAAATGAAATAAGCCAGGGACAGAAAAACAAATACTGCATGTGTCACTTACATGTGTAGTCTAAAAAAAGTCAAACTTATAGAAGAAGAGAGTAGAATGGTGGTTTCCAGGGGCTGGGAGTGGGGGTGGAGTAAATGGGGAGATGTTGGTCAAAGGGTACAAACTTTCAGTTATAAATTTAATAAGTTCTGGAGCTCTAATGTAGAGCATGGTGAGCATAGTTAATAATGATTGTACATTTGAAATTTGCTAAAAGAGTAGATCTTAAATATTTTTACAACACACATACATACACACACACACAAGATGTGCTAGGTGATGGATATGTTAATTAACTTGATTGTGGTAATCATTGCACAATATATACATGTATCAAAACATCATGTTGTACACCTTAAATATATACTATTTTTATTTGTCATTTTTTATAAAGCTGTAAAAAAACAGAGAACACAATTTTGGCCTAGGAACAGACAAAAAGATCTGCAGAATAAAATTGAGAATATAGATATAGCTATGACTATAAATATTTAATATGTTTAATATTTAAAATAAATAAAATATTTAATAAATGATGCTGGTTCAATTGCTATCCTTCTGGAATAAAATTGAATTGAATTTTCTCTTATGCCATATATAAAAATAAATTCCTCACAGATTAAAGACATAAATGTAAAACATAAAATAATTAAAGCTCTTCAAGAAAATCTAAAGGAATACAGACTTTACTTTCATAATGACTATTCAGTTAACAACTTGGCCATAATGGCTTTTGAAACGTTATACCACTTTTTGGATAAGGATTCCTATTTCTTTCTGGTATAATAGCTTTATCTCCCAAAACCATACCAAATAAATGGACTAAAAGAAGTGATATTTCAGCATTATGGTTTTGGGCAAAGACACACCATTTACTCAACACAATAGTTTTCAGTCAGAGAGTATTATGTATAATACATTTGGATTGTGTGCCTCGTTTGTGTGAACCCAAAATATTTTGCTTTGCAGACATCCATCAAATGAGAGGGATGAAGGGGTAGTATTTTTAACACATTTCAGTCTGTTGCACACATGTACTATTTCCACATCTTGAAATAGTACAAACAGCCTTTTATTTTTATCTAAAGATATTTTTGTCATGTGGTTTGAATATAAGATACCATGAACCTTCCTAAAGATTTAAAAATTGGTGAAGAAAACAGGAAAGAGAGGGAAAAACTGTCTAAAACATGCATACATTTTATGTGTTAACTGTATTTACTTTCAAGCTATTTATTACTTACATAAACTAGTTTGCATTGTTTAATTAGTATATTTTTCTTTTTTTTATTTTATTTTAAAAGATGACCGGTAAGGGGATCTTAACCCTTGACTTGGTATTGTCAGCACCACGCTCACCCAGTGAGCGAACCGGCCATCCCTATATGGGATCCGAACCCGTGGCCCTGGTGCTATCAGCACCGCACTCTCCCGAGTGAGCCACAGGCCGGCCCAAATTAGTATATTTTTCTTTTTTTTATTTTATTTTAAAAGATGACCGGTAAGGGGATCTTAACCCTTGACTTGGTATTGTCAGCACCACGCTCACCCAGTGAGCGAACCGGCCATCCCTATATGGGATCCGAACCCGTGGCCCTGGTGCTATCAGCACCGCACTCTCCCGAGTGAGCCACAGGCCGGCCCAAATTAGTATATTTTTCTATCTGTGAAAATTATTTGGGCATCTCTTGAGCTGTGATAACACACATCATATTTTTTCTTAAAATTAGTGTAAATATATTTTTATTGTCGTAAAAAAACACATAACATGAAACCTATACTCTTAAACTTTTAAGTGTGGTGTTAACCATAGGCACATTATTGTACACTGCCTCTCTAGAACTTTCTCATCTTGCATAACTGAAACTTTATCCCTATTTCCCTATCATTTTACTTTCTGCTTTTATGAATTGACATATTTTTTATTTAATGGCTTTTTACTTAGTGACCGGATTTTAAAAAACAAATTAAGATTTTAAATAAGAAACAAGCTTATGTGTACAATACAGGCAGGAATGAGGGAAGGGTTTAGTAATGTTCTTAATATTAGCTATAAACCCAGAAGCTAGAAAATAAAATATGGACATACTTGCCAATTTAAAATTTATGTTTACAAAATATACTATACCCTAAACAAAGAATTAATTTTACAACAATATTTGCAACACAGATAACAAAGAGTTGTCATTGATAACATACAAAGGACTCTTACAGGTTTACAGGACAAGCCACACAGCAATAATAGCAAGTGGGTAGAAGTTAAAATGTACTATTTCTAGAGGAGCAAACACAAATGGTTAACAAATATAAAAATATACTGAAACTCACTAGCAGAGAGGAAGATGCAAGTTACTATTATTTAAAAAATTTTTTTACATTGTTTATTTAAAAAATTTTTTATTGAATCAGAATTGATTATACATATTTTTTTTGGGTTCAATGTTGACATATGTTGATCAAATCAATATTACTAGTATGTATATTGGTACAAATTGTACTTATTCTTTATACCCCTTTTGTCCAGTCTCTCCCTATCCCTCTCCCTTCCCCCCCTCCCACCACTGATAACCCTAGATTTCTTCTCTCCTTCTGAAAGAGTAATGGTTACTCTATTGGTTTGTTCCCTAGATGATCTGTCCAATGCTGAGAGGTGTGTTCAGGTCCCCCACTATTATCGTAGAGCAGATGCTTCTTCTGTCACTCTGGAATGGGTTTTGTGGAGGGAGACATCCTCTTCTTTTCTTTGGTCTCTGCTGGTGGCTCTCCTTGTGTTAACGCACTCCAGTTGCTGGTGGACCATCTGCACAGTGGTTGGCATCTAGCCACTTTCGTGGCAGGAGTGGTTACTGTGGTGGCTATGGTGGGCCACCCATATGGAGGTGATGTTTTTGGTATGCTCCTTGGCACAGGTGGGGTGCCTGGTTGTGGGGGTGGGTCTGCTCCCCGGCTCCATCCCTCAGGTCCTTGGGTGGGCCCTGAGGTGCTGGCAGTGTGCCTGGTTGGGGGGAGAGTCTGGTCCCTGGCTCTGTGTCTCAGGTCCAATGGTGGGCCCCGAGATGCTTGTGATGTGCCTGGGCGGGAACTAATATTTTGTCCTTTTCTTACTCCTAGAATGGGAGGACTTCCTATGGGAACCAGCACTTGAGTTCTGTGGTTGAGCTAAATTGTTGCTTTGCTGCTATTTCACTAGTAAAAGCTTTTTGTGCAGCTTGGGATTTAGTGGTTGTCCTTATAGGTACTTCCAGCTCTTGAGAGACCTGGTGCACCTGGGTTGTGTAGAAACTCTGAGTCTTTTCATCAAACTTCACCCATGCAATTCTATATTCCTGACCAGTCTCTTCTGAGTGGTCCTGTGCTGACTGGAGGGCAGATCAGCTGTTCTTGCTGTGCCCCAGTGTTTCCCCGGTGGGTCCATCTCCCCTACCACCTGTGCTCCAAACACCTCCCATGGGACAGGCTGTGTGGCAGTCCCTTGCAATGATTCACTGGCCTCTGAATGGCTCTTTTTTTCAGTTGTTGTGGTTCCTTGCTCCTGTGTGGGTCTATGGGAACCCTATTAGGGGTCTTGCTGTCCTGGGGGCCACCAGGGGCCCCTTCTCCCCTGTCACCTCCAAGCAACTCCACCTGAAAAAACTGCGGCTTTTGCTGGCTCCTGCTCTGTGCGCTCAGCAGCTCCAGCCTTAAAGTGGCCATGGCATGAAATGCTCCAAGCAGTTTTTTCTTTCTCTCATTGTGGCTTGTCTAGCCTTCATGATCTCCGTAGGTCTCTCCTCCTCTTCCCTTGAGCTCTGGCTGCCCCAGTTTGGCTGTTGTTGCTTTTTTATAGTTGTAAATCGGTTGATTTCTGGGAGAGAGTGATGCTGGGGACCATCTATTCTGCCATCTTTACCAGAAGCCAGAAGATGCAAATTAATGTAAAAATGAGATATTACATTAGACCTATCAGGTTGACAAAAATTTAAAAAGTGACAACTAGTGTTTGTGAGCATTTGGGGAAAAGCGTTCTCTCACATATTACTGGTGAAACTGTGAATCACTATACCCCTTTGGGAAAATAATTATTAAAAAGAAAATGCATCGCTCCTTCAATACAACCTTCCCATTCATAGTATCTACCTATTCTGTGTAAATAAAAGCACCAGTATAAAAGGATATATGCCAAAGTTAATATTAACTCATTGTTTGTTCAACAATAAGTTAAAAACAACATTAGTGACAATCAATAGGGAAATGATTGAATTTTCACACCCATACCATGAATATTATTGAGCCTGTGTTAAATTTAGACCTGTACCAGTTGACCTGAAGAAATTTCCATGCAGGACTGTGGAATGAAAAAAAAAAAAAACATGGATAAAACAAATGTGCATGATACAATCCCATTTTTTGAAAAGGTATGACATATTTATATGCCAATGTGTATGCACATATAAATTTATAAGTATATATGCATGTATGTGCATTTATATAGCTTTGTATATGATTAAGTATACACAAAGAAAAATATAAAAGGACTCCCACTAGGAAAACACAGGTTAATTTGTATTAGGCTAAGTGAGATAAGATTTGGGGAAAGGAAAAGAAAGAGAAGGAGGAAGAAGCAAATAGCCAAAAACATATGTATATAAAAAAATACTAAAGAAGTATCTGAAGTGTATCAGTAAGGACTCCTCCAACTGTAGTTAATGGACAGCGCTGACTCAACTGACTCAAACAATGAGTGTATATATTATTTAATGTGACAAAAAGTGTTGAAGTAGGATAGTCCCAGTTTGATTAATTCCAGGAATGAATTAGTTTATCAAGGAAAGAGATACCTTCTGTCCTTCTAGCGTTATCCCTTGGATATTGGCTTTGTCCTCACCTACTTCTTCCCAAGGTCACAAGATGATGGTCAAAAGCCCGGCATCACATGTTGTCATGAATACATCCATATGTTATAATTACGTTTAGAAGTGAGGAAACCTGTCCCAGAAGCCTGCCCCAGCATCAATGACCAACAAGGGCTATGGCATGTCCAGCACTGGTTTTATTGATCAGATTTACCCTTAGGCTGTGGATGGGATCCCCATCTCTGAAGGGTGAAAGCCTGAATAAAACTGGGTTTCTATTAGCAAGGAAGCAGAGAGAAATGTCTATTAAGCAAGACATCTGTAGTCTAGTACCTATGATGTAATCCAATATGCATTGCTATAAAAAATATATGTGATTGTACAGTTTATGAAGACATTCATACAATTGTTTTTTTAAAAAGCATATGTTCTCACTGAGAAAAATTACAGCAGCATTTAAATTTTAGAAGTGTGGTATAAGGGCTTCTTTTTATAGCTTTCGGGCTTCAGCTCAAATGGAAGAAATTTGCTAGGAAACATGCAACTCCACCACTATGAGAAATAAGACTACAATACCTTTGTGTCACTTAACTGTTTAAGAGTTTAACCTTTTGCTCCACCTCAGAACAGGCAAGACATTAATCTTCAAATATTACATCTCTTCGTTTCCCCTTTTTAAATTTATTTAAAGGAAACTTGGAAGAGTCTCATCCATCCCTGTGCAATATGTAGGATTCCACTTGGTGAGCCTATTGTGTTGACTTTTAAGATAAGAGCTCTTAAGGATTTTTAAACCATCAGACAGTATCCATCAGAACAAGTAAATGAGAGATTGCTCTATTCTTTTCAGGCAGGATACATTCTGTGACCTATCTTTTCTGTGACCTACAAGGCTTTAGGAGAAGAGCTTCCAGAGTTTTATTGGCAATGCCACTATTAGACGGACTTCCCTATCTCTTCCAAGCTCTTTGGGGGTCAGCTTTAAAGTGAACATTAAGTGAATGGCTAATGGAATTAAGGGTATAATAATAGAAGGATATAGTGAGACAATTGTATTAACAAGAAATAAATCATGTTGAATGTAAGGTAAGTGTTTTTTAATTGATTGATGGGAAGGATGCTCCACAGGTTTTGTCGGGGACTAACAGCCATTTACCTTCTCATCTACAGTAAAAAGCCAAAATGTAGAAAAAAATGTAAGAAAATTATGCAGTAGGAAGATAAATTATTCAGAGAAGATGGCCATTTTGTGCTGACATCACTAATGTGAAAAGGCATTAAATCTTTGATGCTAGCTTCATTCCTTAGGAGTTGTGTGGCTGAAATAACAATTTTTTACTAGAAATAAAAACGGAAATGCATACTCCTAAAGCTTTCGTCTGTGCAATGAATAGGTTCCAAGGTGCCTGGATCCCTAAAAACACAGCAGATACTGTGCTTTCCAAATTGAAGTAAATCTTGCACTTTGAAAGCTAGCAACTCTGCCTATATTATTTTAACAATCTAGCTACCAATATTTTTCATCCAGTTGGCAAAGCTTATGTGCACTGATGTCAGATATGTAGAGAGGTACATAGAAAATGTTTTAAAGCACTATTGGATGCAGAAAAACTTGAATTTAATAGCTAAATGCTTTTTTATTATACTTTCATGGAGTTACTGAGTCCTCTCCTTGAGTTTACTTCCTCTTATAACCTATCATAATCCTTCTCTGCAGCTGTTTGTACTACTCAGTTACTAGTACAGCCCATTTCAGATGAGCAATACTCTAGAGATTTCTTATTGTAAGATTCAGATATGAAAGAGAGTAGGTAGATTCAATTTATGTGTGGGAGAGAGGTCATGATTCTTGCTACAACTGCTTTAAGAGTTACTTCAGATCTTCTCCTGCTCCCCCTACTACGATTTCTGCTGTCTCTGGTTATTTTATTAACTAGGTTTATAAATTATCATTCAGGAAACTTTTTTTTGCATAACATTACAAACAACCATAACATGAATGTAGCAACAAAGAATCCCACCTTCTGTCAAAATCTCCAAACCTTCCCAGTTCTGTTTTTTCTGTTTTGCTTTTTTTTTTGGCGGGGTGGGGGTGGGAGTGTTACCTGTTTGTAAATTATTCAGTCTTTTTTATTTTCTTTTTTCTATTGTTGGAAGGGAGTGGGGGTGACAATTACCGCACCCTGCTATGATCCAGGTACCATGCTAGGTATTTTATGTACATTTAAAATTCATTCTTTGAAACCACTCTTTGCAGTAAATATTATTACCCTCATTTAACAGATAAGGAAACCAAAGTTGAGAGGGATTAAGTACTTTCTCCAAGCTCAAACTG
Organism: Galeopterus variegatus; assembly: GCF_000696425.1. NCBI lineage: Eukaryota > Metazoa > Chordata > Mammalia > Dermoptera > Cynocephalidae > Galeopterus > Galeopterus variegatus. The sequence goes on along the minus strand of NW_007729269.1, from coordinate 158,508 downwards.
CTAATTAGAGGTAAGGGGTGGGGTCACAACCTAGGGATGTGTAGATTACAAAGTCAGCACTCTTTGCATTACACCAGCCTGTGTTGACGTTTTGAAGTACCATGAACTATTGCAGTTGAATGGGAGTTCTGACGAAGAATCTCTGAGATTCTTTCAAATCTAAATGTTACAGGTTGGGCTCTCTGGAAGCAGATGCTGAGGAGTGTGAAGTGCTAGATATTTATTAGGGTAAAAGGAAAGGAGAGGAAGAAAGATGGGGAAGAAGGAGGAGTCAGACTGCTGTGCGTTGGTCAGCCAGCTACGGCACTCTGCATCACGCCTCCCATCTGAATGCTCTGCAATGGGTTGAAATGGGAGGGCTTTTGGTATCTTGAACTGGCTCATTCAGGCTGTCCCAGGAAGGGTGTGGCCTCCTGTAAAGAGGCTTAAAAGCTCCAGGAAGGAACTGAACAGAGGCAGCAAGCTCTTCCTTGAAAGGTGTATATGGATAGCCCATCCCTATGTCTACCACACAAATAACTTAATGGTTTCTATAATGGGCTGTATAAAATGGATTATTAAATTATTTCTTTTGTTGCAAATTTTGATTATATGATCCAATGGGTGGAGGGAAATGTGGGAATGAACTTGGATAAAGAACTCAATCTTGGATTCTTTGCAATAAGAAGATTGTATTCTGCATATTACCTCATTTTCTCCTAAAGAAGTTGGGCAATTTTCCTCTGATTCTATGTACAAAAACAATAACTCTGATTATCCCTCCTGATGTCTATTTCTTTCCATTGAAAAGATCAAGCAAACCAAATTTGTCTTTTCACATTTTTTACTTATTTATATCTTTACACTATCCACGTTTTTTGAATACTCAATCCGTTTCTTGGCTTATATCTTACATATTTATTGATCTCAAAACTAGCATATAGTTTTTGCTAAATTGACTTCTATTTCTATTACAAATTTTACCCAATAAGAATATTAATTTTAAAATACCTAGTATGCTCTCCCTAAATATTTTTGTATTGTAGAGACCTATGTATAAAATAAATCATTATCTAGTTCTTCAGATACATTTCATTGTGAATTTGTCTTCATTGTACCTTCCCTTTAGCCAGCATTATGATCAGGTGCTATGATCTGAATGTGTACCCCAAATTTCATATGTTGAAATCCTAACCCCCAAGGTGATGGTATGGGGAGGTGGGGCCTTTGGGAAGTGATTAGGTCAGGAGGGCAAAGTCCTCATAAATGGGATTAGTGCCCTTATAAAAGAGGCCCAGGAGGGCTGTTTTGCCCCTTCCACTAAATGAGGACACAGCAAGAAAGCACTATCCATGAACCAGAAAGAGGGTTCTCACTAGACATGGAATCTATCAGTGACTTAATCTTGGGTTTTCCAACCTCTAGGACTCTGAGAAATAAATTTCTGTTGTTTATAAGTCACCCAGTTATGGTATTTTGCTATAGCAGCCTGAATGGACTAAGTTATGATGATACCGTCACCACAGTTCATTCTATTGATATCATTTATAAAATAAGACAGACAATTATTTTCTTCTAATTCTTTAGTGTTCACCATTCGCTCCATCTGAACCAGTATTTTTAATTACCTTCTAGAAATTTGATTACTACAGTCCATCATCTTATCATTGACTTTGTGGTCAGTGTTTTCCTTGTCTAAAGCATCCACCAAGTTCACATATAATTTGTTATTTCCCTGCCAAAGTTCTCTCAACACAAGAATTACAATGGCTGCCTCATTAACTCAACATTCTTTCTTAAGAGTATGTACAGAGTAGGTGTCTTCCCGAAATAAACACATGGTGGGAAGATTGGCAACTTCACCTCCCTTCTAGGCTCCATCATAGCTAAATTCTGAATTGTATGAATGTAATAAATCCCAATTCATTCCCAGGGTAACAAACAACCTTTAAGACTAATGTAGCACTGTATGTATGATTCTGGTATGACTCAGGTAGAAAAGAAAATATATTAAAAGTTTTGTGCACAAAAATGGGAGAGAATTGATTCAAAAGGTAGAATGGACATTTTGCTGTTGGTGGAAAGGTTCATTTCTCTGTTTTGATTTAGCTCAGCATTTCTCAACCTCCACATTATTATTATTATTATCATTATTATTTTATTTATTTATTTTTTTAACAGTAAGGGGATCGTAACCCTTGGCTTGATGTTGTCTGCACCACGCTCAGCTAGTGAGTGCACCGGCCATCCCTATATAGGATCTGAACCCGTGGCCTTGGCACTACCAGCGCCGCACTCTCCCGAGTGAGCCACAGGGCCTGCCCTCAATCTGCACATTATTGATGCTGATCTCTACTCACTAGATGCCAGAAGCACTGCACCCTCTATTTTTGACAACCAAAAATGTCTCCGGACATTGTCATATGTCTTCTGAGGAGCAAGATTGCCCAAGTTGAGAATAACTAACATAGACTGTAATTCTCAGGGATGGTGGTTGGGAGAGAGGGTGCAAGGAGGAGTTGTAGAGTGATCTGTGAAAGGAAGATCTTGGTGGAGAACAGGAGAACCAAGTCTGGAGTAGGGTCATTGTCCATAGAGGATTACCCTTTTTTCATAAAGGTCTAAGTCTTAAGGTACCATCCCTTTGGAAATTTAAGAGACAGTTCAAGTGTACTAGAACTTTAATTTTTTCCTGTTTACACTGTAACTATTTTCTGAAATTCCCCTAATATTTTAATAAAAATATTTGTATTTCTCTGAACAGCCAGCTTGAGGTCTTGAAGCCAGCTTAAGGTCCTGGGTTCCACTAGGGTGGGAGGCCCTATCCTAAGCCAGTTGATGGTGGTCACAGAGGCTGTTTTTGTATCATGCAAGTTTCTGCTGCAGCCCTGTGGATGAGAAGAGGAGTAGCAGTATAATGATAACATTACCTTAAATATATCAAGTGATAACTATATGGGAGGCATCATATTAATCATTTTACCTTTATCCTTTTATTTAGTTCTCAACTATCTTATGAGAAAGATACTGTTATTAACACTCCAAGTTTATACAGAGAGAAATAACTCTCAGAGATATTCCAGAAGGCAGATGGGGGTGGTGCTAGGCAGAACATCCTGTAAACGTCCATCACCCTCACGGACACCAGTCCTGGATCACACTAGGGAAAGAAGTCCAGCATTATTTCAAATAAAATGATAAATTTCACAGAGGTCTAATCATTGAACACTTATCCTTCTTAACTATTAATGAACTTCATATGCATGTGTTAACTACGATATCTTTGGCTTTAAAAGCTGAATACAAATACAGGTCTTTGGTTAGGTATACATATCTTGTGCAAAATAGCATCCCTTAATATATTAATGGAAACTTCAACATGCTAATATCAAAAGGAAAGAAAAATCAAGAGAGAGAGAGTGGGTGAAGATAGGGAAAATTTCTTGCCCTTTAGTTGATATTCAATGGATTTTCCTTCTTTCCAGTCATCTTCTTTTGACATTTTTGAAAAAAAATCTCATAGCCTACCATCTGAGAACAGAATATAATCCTAGTAAACTGACTTTCAACCTGGGGTTTTAAGATCTTCTACCTGATACTGTCTTTCTCTCTCACCACGTAAAATTCCTTGATATGTTAAACCTACTCGCACCTTCTGCATATGTTTCTAGTTGTAGAGCCACTACACAGGCTGTGATCTAACCTAGAGCCTATTTCTCTACTCTTCTACTCTCTATATCTTATCGTCAATTATCCACCTTCAAAATTTGACCTAAGAATACAGTCCACAAATATTTGTTTAATAGTGTCCCAAAGAGAGGTTAAATCACTTCCTGAGAGATGGTCGTGGGGATCAAATAGAAGCAGTGGGAATGGGATTACAGCCTTGGGGAATGTGGAAATGTTGTCAAAAAGGTGAAGTGGAAAAAGCTCTAGGGAGGATAGAAGAATAGGAGGGTGGTTGAGGAGTATAGGAGCCAGGGGCCAAGTTAGAGAATAAAAGTGTGCAATGGACCCTGTCATTATGGTTTCTGATTTACTCCATCGTAATGAAAATAAGACAGGGCTGAGGAAGAAATCAGGTACATAGGCAGTTTGGAAATAGCTAATCACAGCTATATAGCTAAGTAAGGAAGAAAATGAAGCTGTGGGCTGGGAGTAATGGAATGATGTGTAGCATTATAAGTGGTGGAAAATCAGGATATTGAGGTCAGGAGAGTACTGAAGCATGAGATGTTGGAAGTGGAATGAAATCATCCCCAGACCTCACGCCTGCCTGGATGGTGGGAGCCCTATCTTTACAATAGGAGGACTAGCTGAAAGTTATTATTTGGGTTATTACACCATTTCCTAGTATTCAGTGTTGTTCTTGCCTGTTTTCTCAGAGGATTTGATGAGAAGCATTATCCCTGATTGTTTAAATATTTGAGTTTTCATTCCCAGACCTATCACCCAGTCTCCTTTTGTGCACTTAAGCAACATATAGTGGAATAATTGTGGGTTCTGATGTTGAATTTCCAAGTTTAAGTTCCATTTTTCTTTTTTTTTTTTTTTTCCCTTTTTGTCCTTTTTTGTGACCGGCAACGGATCGCAACCCTCAGTGTCGCGCCCGCACCGGACCGGGACCGGCAACGGGATCGCAACCCTCGGTGTTGCACCCACACCTCGCTCAGCCAGTGAGCGGCCGGTCTGTATGTGGGATCCGAACCCTCAGCGGGAGCGTCGCCGCGCTCCCAAGTGGCGCACTGTAGCAGTGCGCCACTGGGCTGGCCCTAAGTTCCATTTTTCTCACTCACAGTGTTACCTTGACAATTTACATGAAGATTTTGAGCCTCAGTTTCTTCATCTGTAAAAAGGATATGGCGTTAGCTTTTTCACAGCAAAGTTCTGAAGATAAAATAACATTTGTGAAAAGCATTTTGTATATTGCGAAAGTTATAATTGGATTTATTTTAATGTCCTAAATTCTCTTTAAGATGGGGTTGGTACATTGATGAACACTTGGGTTGTTTTCAGTTTGGGGCTATCACAAATGCTGCTATAAACATTCTCCTGTACTAAAAAAAAAAAAAAAAAAAAAAAAGATGGGGTTGGTAAATTTAACCCTGAAATGCATTGAAAAGTTTCTTGTCTTATATCTTTGTATCCTCAGTGTCAAATATACTGACTACACCGTAGTGAGTGACAAATATTTGTGAAGTGAATGAATAATTTGATAAATAAAAGAAATTTACCATAAAACAATTTAATACAGAATTTAATATGGCATGAAGATAGGCTATCTTAGAGATAATCCAAGGGACTTTAGTAATTTTTAAAGTATCAGAAGAATTTTTATTTCAAAATATACTAGTCTTTTGGCATAATTCTGTAGGAAAATGTTAAAGTAAAAGTTTTGAGTGTTATCAAAAAGTTTGAAATCCTTACATTAAAGGCCCTGAAAATTGTTTACTTAAGTTTCATATAAGGTATTCCAGTTTCTTTTCCTTCTAGGGAATTATTTATTATTATGGGCCAATCTAGTGACATCTCAATATCTGGTTGTTACTAAATTGACTGTAGCAATTCTTAATCTTTCTGATCACTTCGTAGTGTCATTTCCTGTAAATTACTTTAACTTTGCTATTAACTAAGGATTTCAGGCTGTCAATTTTGCCCATTAAAGACAATCACCCCAGCAACCTCTGAGGTACTATTCTTAGTGTTCCCTTGAGATAACTCTCTGTACATCTTTTGAGATACTGCAAATTTATGAATCATTAATTGTCTAAAGATCTTGATTTGTTGGACTTCTTAAGATTTCTGCAGTCAGTAATAACCACAGAGCTTTTGTTTTAGCAAAAGGAAGATTTGGAGCAAACAGTTGAAATATAGATGGTGGCATTCTAAGCTCAAGTTATGCTATTTTTTAAAAAATGGAAGAAATATATGCAATCCTACTGGAATGTTTTAATATTTAATGCACAAGATCTATAATTTTTCCTGGGTAATTGAGCTGAATCTGAAACATTAAAAAATTAACCACAACAAACTGAATTTTCCAAATGGAAGATAATGTCTGCTATTGAGTAGAGCTTTCTGTTGATTAATGCAATAATTTGGGAGTAGAAGTGGGGAAGAGATCCCTTCATCTTCATATATTTCCAAGTGAGGTTTTGCATTGTCTAACATCTGCAAGAGTTGATTTATTGAGCTATGATTTCATGGAATAAAGAAATTAAATTTATTTGAAGAGCTAGTAAATCTATTACATGATGCTGTTACAGCCAGAGGGTGTATACATTATATTTTCCTTTAATACTGTGTTGAGAATGCTGTGTTGTGATTAGAATCATGGACTGCAGAACTAGTCTGCTTTGGTTCAAGTCATACTATGTGAATTTGGCCAAGTTTTTTAACTTCTCCGTGACTCAGATTTTTGACATCTACAATGGAGATGACAATAGTATCAGTTCTATAAGTGGTTGTGAACATTAAATTTATTCATAAATGAAAAGCACTTAGAACAGTGTCTGGCACAAAATAAAAACTAAAAATTTTTTTTATTGATTGCTATTACATTTATGTGGCTTCCAAATCAAACATTTGTAGAGCTGGTTTACTTTGAGACTTTTAACTTTCGGCCCTTTCCTATAGATTGGAGTGGCCGTGTGTCATTGAGTCAACTTCATTGTTAGGTTGGCCAAGAACATGTTTTCTGTCACTGATTTTATAACATGGGTAAAACAAGATCTTCAAGGAGATACCACCTTATCTTTTAATGTATTTTTTCTTTTGTAGCTAGCTTGTTTCTTAAATATAGATACCACAGAAACCTATACAGATGGTTCCTGACTTACAATGGTTCAACTTATGATTTTTCAACTTTATGATGGTGTGAAAGCAATATGTATTCAGTATAAATCACACATTGAATAACCATACAACCATTCTGTTTTTCACTTTCAGTACAGTATTCGAAAAATTATGTGAGATATTCAACACTTCGTTAAAAAATAGGCTTCGTGTTAGATGGTTTTGCCCAACTTTAGGCTAATATAAGTGTTCTGAACATGTTTAATGTAGGCTAGGCTAAGCTATGATGTTTGGTAGGTTAGGAGTGTTAAATGCATTTTAGACTTACAATATTTTCAACTTACAATGTGATTATTGAGGCATAACTTCATTGTAAGTTGAAGAGCATCTGTATAGCTACTCCTGATCTCTTTTGGTTACCATTTTCATGGGATATCTTTATCCATATTTCCACTTTCCATTAATATGTGCCCTTGGCTAAAGTAAGTCCCTTGTAGGCAGCACATAGCTGGATTTTGTTTTTTTTTTTAATCTATTGGAGAATTTATTCTATTTACCTTTAAAGTAATTATTGATAGGTAAGAACTTATTTCTGCAATTATATTTATTGTTTTCTATTCTGTAATTTCTTTCTTCCTTTCTTTCTCTCTTGCTATCTTCCTTTGTGATTTAATAATTTTTTGTGATAGCATGCTTTGATTTCTTTCTCTTTATCTTTTGTGTACCTGCTACAGGTTGAGTAGCCCTGATATGAAATGTTTGGGGCCAGAAATGTTGTGGATTTTGGATTTTTGGTTTTATTTGATTTTGAAGTATTTGCAGAATGCATACCAGTTAAGCATCCCTAATCTTAAAATCTAAAAATCTGAAAACTGAAATGCTCCAGTGAGCATTTCCTTTGAGCATCATTTTGGTGCTCAAAAAGTAATGGATTTTGGAACATATTGAATTTCAGATTTTTTTTTTTCCCTTTTTGTCTTTTTTACTGACCGGCAACGGGATCGCAACCCTCGGTGTTGCGCCCGCACCGCGCTCAGCCAGTGAGCGGGAACCGGTCTCCACATGGGATCCGAACCCTCGGTGGGAGCACCGCCGCGCTCCCAAGCGGCGCACTCTCCAGTGCGCCACCAGGCCGGCCCGAATTTCAGATTTTTGGATTAGGGATGCTCAACCTATACAGGCTTTTTCTTTGTGGTTTCTATGAGGCTTCCATAAAACATCTAATAGTATAACAGTCTATTTTATGCTGATAACAATTTAACTTTGACCATATACAAAAACTCTCCATTTTAAATTTTTATGTTTTTATTATTTTATCAATATACAATATAGTTAATTTTTATGTCCCTTTACCAATTCTTCCTTTTCCTCCTTCCCTCTCCCCATCAACATCATATCTGTTCACTTAACAAGATCAAGGAATTGTTGTGATTGTTGTGTCTTATCACCCCCATTATTTGTTCAAATATTTATTTTTTTATTTTTATTAGTTCCCACAAATAAGTGAGAACATGTGGTATTTCTCTTTCTGTGCCTGGCTTATTTCACTTAATGTAATTTTGTCTAAGTCCATCCATGTTGCTGTGAATGGTAGTGTTTCATTTTTTTTTCTTTATTAGCAGAGTAGTATTCTATTGTGTAGATATACCACATTTTCCTTGTCCACTCATCTGATGATGGACATTTAGGCTGGTTCCAACTCTTGGCTATTGTAAATAGTGCTGCAATAAACATGGGAGTACCGGTATCCCTTTGACATGATGTTTTTCACTACTCTGGGTATATACCCAGCAGTGGAATAGCTGGATTATATGGTAGATCTATCTGTAATTGTTTGAGGAACCTCCATACCATTTTCCATAAAGGCTGCACCATTTTGCAGTCCCACCAGCAGTGTAGGAGTTTTCCTTTTTCTCCACATCCTCACTAGCATTTGTCATTCTCAGTCTTTTAGATATTAGCCATCCTAACTGAAGTGAGATGGTATCTCAGTGTGGTTTTGATTTGAATTTCTCAAATGCTGAGTGATGTTGAGCATTTTTTCATGTGTCTGTTGGCCACTCATATATCTTCCTTTGAGAAATGCCTATTTAGCTCCTTTGCCCATTTTTTAATTCAGTTAGTTGTTTTTCTGCTGTTAAGTTGTTAGAGTTCCTTGTATATTCTAGTTGGTAATCCTTTGTCAAATGTGTATTTGGCAAATATTTTCTCCCACTCTGTTAGTTATCTTTTTGCTCTGTTAATTGTTTCTTTTGCTGTGCAAAACTTTTAAATTTGATATAATCCCATTTGTTTATTTTTCCTTTGGTTGCCTGTGCTTTTGGGGTAACATTCATAAAGTCTGGACCCACTCCTACTTCCTGGGGCATTTCCCCTATGTTTTCTTTAAGGAGTTTTATTGTTTCAGAATGTGTATTTAATTCTTTAATCCATTTTGAGTTGATTTTGGTACATGGTGAGAGCTATGGGTCTAGTTTCATTCTCCTACATATGAAAGTCCAATTTTACTAGCACTATTTACTGAAGAGGCAGTCTCTTCCCTAGTGTGTAGTCTTGATGCCTTTGTCACAGATCAGATGGCTATAGGTGTATGGGTTGATTTCTGGATTCTATCAGATGGCTAAAGTCCAATTTTACTAGCACTATTTACTGAAGAGGCAGTCTCTTCCCTAGTGTGTAGTCTTGATGCCTTTGTCACAGATCAGATGGCTATAGGTGTATGGGTTGATTTCTGGATTCTCTATTCTGTTCCATTGGTCCATGTGTCTGTTTTTATGCCAGTACCATGCTGTTTTGGTTACTGTAGCTTTGTAGTATAGTTTAAAGTCAAGTAGTGTTTTGCCTCTGGCTTTATTTTTTTTTTTTTGCTCAGGATTGCCTTGGCTATTTGTGGTCTTTTGTTCTTCCATATGAATATTAGGATTACTTTTTTCCAATTCTGAGGAAAATGTCTTTGGAATTTTGGTGGGGATTGCACTGAATCTGTAGATCACTTTGACAGCCTACACTTTAGATTCTACTCCTCACATATCTTAGTTTTTTTATGTCACAAATTACATCTTTTATATATTTTGTATGCATCAACAAATTATTATAGCTATACTTATTTTTAATATTTTTATTTAACTTTTTTTCTAGAGTTCATAATGATTTATACACTACCATTACAATATTGGAGATTTCTGAGTTTAACTATATTCTTACCTTTGCAGTAAGTTTTATACTTTTATATGTTTTCATGTTGTCAGTTAGCATATTTTTATTTCAACTTGAAGAACTCACTTTAGCATTTCTTGTAAGGCAGGTCTAGTGGTAATGAACTACCATAGCTTTATTTTGTCTAGGTAAGTCTTTATCCTCCTTCATTTCTGAAGGACAGGTTTGCTGGGTATAGTACTCTTGGTTGGCTGGTTGTTTTGTTTCAGCACTTTGAATATATAATCTCCCTCTTTCCTGGTCTGCAAGGTTTCTGTTCAGGAATCCTCTAGTAGTCTTATGGTTGTTTTCTTGTATGTAATAAGTTGCTTTTTGTTCTTGCTGCTTTCAAAATTCTCTTGTCTTTTGACTTTTGAGAACTTGATTATGATTTATCTCAGTGAATATCTCTTTAAGTTTAATCTATTTGGCATTCTTTAGGCTTTATAAATTTGGATGTCTCTCTTTTACTCCAGATTTTAGAAGTTTTCTTCATTATTTTTTAAATAGCCTTTCTTCCCCTTTCTTTTTCTCTGCTCCTTTGGGACTCCCATAATACAAGAATTGGTTTGCTTGATTGTGTCACATAAATCCTCTAGGCTTTCTTCACACTTTTGCATTCTTCTTTCTTTTTGTTCCTCTGAGTGGATAATTTCTAGTTGACTCCACTAATTCTTTTGCTTGATCAAGTCAGTCTGCTCTCGAAGTTCTCTATGGAATTTTTCAGTTTAGTCACTGTATTCTTCATCTCCAGAATTTCTGTTTGGTTCTTTTTATTTTTATTTTTTTTAATGGTTTGAGCTTTGTTGAGCTTCTCATTTTGTTCATGTATTGTTTTCCCAATTTCATTTAGTTTTCTATTTGTTTTCTCTGTAGTTCACTGAGCTTTAAAATGATTGTTTTGAATTCTTTCCAGGCAGTTTATAGATCTCTATTTCTTTAGGGTCAGTTACTTATGCTTTATTTTTTTCTTTTGCTGGTGTCATGTTTCTCTGATTATTTGTGATTTTTGTGGCCTTTTGTTGGTGTCTGAACATTTGAAAATGTAGCCACCTCTTCTATTCTTTACAGACTGGCAGCAGCAGGAAAAGCTTTTCACCAGTCAGCCCATCCAGAGATTCTGGGTGAGCTATCTGGTGGAGTCTGTGAGTGAACTTTCTGCTGGAGTCTTCAGGTTCTGGCCTGGTATCCAAGTTCATGGGGAAAAGCCTGGAACCTGGGTTCATAGGTGCAGGCCTGGTGCTGGGGTCAACTAAGGGTGTGCTTGGAGTCTGGGTTTGCAGGGGTAGGCTTGTAGCCTGGCTTTGTGGATTTGGGCCTAGAGCCTGGGTCCACAGTGGTGGGACTGGTTCTGAAACAAGCGTAGGCCTTAGTCTGTGCAGATGGGTCTGGATCCTAGGTCTATGGGGGCTGGCTTGAGGCTGGGTCCATTAGGGTGGGCCAGGAGCCTGTTTCCATGGGACCTGGCCCAGTGCTGGGATCTACTGGGGTGAACTTGGACCTTGACACTGTTGTAGTCTGGGTTCATGGCTTTAAGTCATGAACAGCCTTGAGCCTGGTCCTGTGGGGCAGGTCTGGCACTGGAGCAGACCTGGAGATTGGGACTCTGGGGGTTGGTCTGCATCCTGGGTCCATGGGTACGAGTTCGGTGCCTAAGGCCAAAGAGGCCTGTGTGGCACTGGAGTGGACCTGGATTCTGGGTCTGTGGGCCTGGCTTGGAGGCTGGGGTTGTGGGGGATGGCCTGGCATTGTGGTAGGCTTAGAGCCTGTGCCCATGGGGGCTGGCCTGGAGCATAGGGCTGCAGGTGCTGGACTGCTGGGGTTCACTGGGGCAGGATCTGTGGTAAAGTCAGATTCTCACTTCACTCTCTTTCCCCTGCATGCAGGGTATCTCTCTGTGCTGTGCTGTCCAAGCTCAGAAGAGGGGTGATGTGGGTAATGTGAAACTGTCCTTCCTCTTTGTGTCTTTACTTATTTCTTTACATCACCTGTAACCTCTCACCTGGATGTCTGAGCTCTTGTGAAGGTATTTTCACATGTAAATAGTTGCTCAAGTTGATGTTTCTATAAGGGGAAAGTGCTAGAAACTCTTATTCTGCAATATTGCTGGTATCACTCAGTTTGCTCACTTATACAATGGACATAATAATATCTCCCATATAGGGTTATTGTATTAAATGAGGAACAATATATGAAGCACCCAATACATAGTAAACCCTGTGTAAAAATTTTGTAGATATTCTTTCCTTTTCTTTTTTCCATTCTTGTGCCAGGCACTGGCCACTTATTGTATGAGCTATAGATAAAATGTCTGTTGGGCTTTCTCTTCTGATTGGTAAATCATTATTAAATTATTTTAGTAACATGACAAGAAGTAGGTAAAATACATAGATGACATTACAGTGGTGTAATATCTAAATAAGAGACTCACACAGTAAGGACTAATTTAATCACAGTTATAAAAGGACTGCACACCACTTCCCCCCACCTTTCCACTACATGAGGATCCATTTTTGGACAGTAACTGATAAGTCTCTAGAGGTTCCACAGCTCCAGTCACAGAGCCTTGGCCACAGGAGGTATTCAGTATTCAGGAGGTATTTGTTCCTTCATTAAATCCAAGAAGAGGAAAGGAACAAGATATTGGACATATTGAATATATGTAAAAAATGAATTTTCCAATTTTAACAATCAAATTATGGAAGGTTCTTTATAAAAAAATTTCTCCTGTAATTTTCTAGCATATTAATCTTTGTTTAGATTAACCAGAATAGTTAGACATGGAATAATTTAATTGATCATCTGAGAATCTGGATGCACTGTATTTAATGTTAATTTTTAAATTTGAAATTAAATTACCAAAGACTAAATCTGGGTATCATAAAGAAACTTATTCCATTGGTAACTATTTGCTTAATTTTTTCAATGTCTGAATACCTCAAAGTTTCTGTGCAAATGTTAAAATTCAAGTTACTGAAATTCACAACAACATTACGGGTATTTTACAGATGAGGAAACTGAGGCCCAGAGACTGTCAGTAATTTGCAAAGTGTTGTATAAGTAGCATGTGGCAGAGCTGGAGTTCTGCCCCCCAGGTAGGCTGCATCTAGAGGTTGTGATTTACTTCTTTTTGGCATGGTCTCTGAAAAAGCCAGGTGCTGACTTTTACCCCAAACTCATTATTTCAGAGAACTTGCCCACACTGCATGGCTCTTCTCTAGTGAAGTTTGTGTGAGGAAAAGAAGTGGAGATCCCTTTGCATGGGGTCAAGTCCCTATCTCTATATTTGCTGTTATCTCAATGGCTTGGATTCCAAGTTCATCCGTTCTTAAAGTGAGCTGCAATTGCTTTCTTTTTAAGTCAGGTTTGTACCTTAGCCTGGCCTCATATATAACTACCTGCATCCCTTTTCTCTTCTTGGGATTTTATGGATGATTACTGCTTGACTTCTGTGAAGACAACAGGTTCCTACTGACAAAGTTGTTGGCTGCCTAGAAAAAACCTGTTTGTTGCTGTGTTAAATTGATCATTCCCTTCCTTTGTTTTATTCCTATGAATTGAGAGACACTATAGTAATGGAGTAGCGGGGATGGCAGAACATGGGGACACTGTCTGCCTCTTCAGTAATGGCCCTGTGACTTTACATAGCCATCAATGCTTTCCTGATGTTCTCCCAGGAAAGCAGCAGGCCCTGGACTCTCAGCCTGGGAGAAAGGTGCAGAATGAGGCTTCATGCTGGGGGTGAAGATTAAGCTCTGAGTGGTGTTCATGCAGAGGGTTTAAATGCTGCCAATTTGGGATGGATTTGTCCTAGAGGTCTGCTAAATTCCACCTTCTCTTTCAATGAACACTGGTGATTACCTCTAAGCGCACTCCAGAGATGGCTTTCCTCATGTCAAATATATGTGACTCCATCTAGGAGTTCATTGCTATCAGTTCATTCATTGTGGCTGTACACTCTGCAACCCTTCATCTTCCTCAGCCACTTGTGCCATTTGTGCCTGTGGTCTCAGATTCATGCTGAAATGCTTTGAAAATGCAGGGGAAAACAAAGGCTTAACCTGGTGGGTAGGGAAAATCACTTGGACATCTTTTGACTTAAAGGGTACTATTATGACTTAAGTCATTATTACTCTTAAGGCTTAGAACAACTTCACTGCCCTCATGCTGGGTAAGAGGTGTTCAAGTTCCCAGCATGGCTTTGCTGCACCATTAAGTGCCACATTCATGCAAAAACACTAGAGATGGATCAGCTCCATGCTGCAGTATCTAAGACCTGCCTGCTCAATAGTTGTCAGGTGGACCTTTCCTCACTCCACAAATAGAAAGCTGTTTATTTAAATTTTCTGTGAAAGAGAGAATTCCAGGATTATCCATTGTTCCAAATAACACCTACCCCCCTGCAAATCAAAAACAAATGGAATTCAAATTAAGTTTCATATTATCATCCCTGATATTAATGCAATTCTGAGTGAAAATGTTGGGAACTGATCCCCATGGATGTTTTTGGCTGTAGGCATGCTCAACAGACAATTGTCAATTATTTTCTCATTAAATACAGTGTTAGCTTTTTGTTCCATTTACTCCCAGAAGGAAGACAAGCAGCAGAAATGTAGTAGAGGCTCTTGGGAGATGAACATAAGGATGCAGAACTCTTGCCCTCTTCATTTGTTCCATTTACAGCAATAGATTTCTTACAGACCCCTATGATGGAAATGAAACCCGAACTATATTGAGATAAATAGTGTTTTTATGAGGAAAGTATATAGGTATATAGAGAAAAAAATCAGGAATTATTATTACTATATGAATCTTTTTTAAAAAAGAATTTAAGCTTGAAAAAATTGCAACAATAGAAGTGGCATTCATTTATTTATTCAACAAGCATTTATTGAATGTCCCACTGTGTGCCAGGCACTGGAGTTGATGAAAAGACACAGGTTTTGACCTTAAGGAATGTGTGTTCTGAAGAGATGAACTTCAAATGAATGGCAAACAATTAGCACCTTGAATCCCCCACCCCCCCCAGGCAGGACATTGGAAGCTAAACAAATAAAATCAGCTCTAAGAAACTTTAACTTCTCTACCCACAAGCCTCTGCCCCATCACCCTCCTGTGACCTAAACAACATAGGTTTTGACTTAAAAGGTACTATACTCATAAATGTTTCATTTTGAAATGGTATAATAGAGGCTTAGTGCTGAGTCACGTGCCTCAGGAAACCCTTCAGTTTTCCACTTTGAGAACTCAGTTGATGCTGGTGTTAGCTGGAAAGGGGGAACTTTCCGTCTGCTGTTAGGCTTCTACCATGTTCTGTGAGGTACTGCTGGATTTTTGTGTCTTGAAACTTTACTTGGCTCTCCTACTTTTTTTTTTTTTTTACTCATATTTCTAAAAAACCATGACTTTATTTTTACTTTCATCAGGCAACTGGTATCATCAGGAATGCTGTTGGCTGATAGCAACAGAAAAATCTAACAGTGGCTTAAATTTAACAGTTTATTTTACACAATGAAAAGATCAGGGGTAAGAGCCGGCCCATGGCTCACTCGGGAGAGTGTGGTGCTGATAACACCAAGGCCACGGGTTCAGATCCCTATATAGGCATGGCCCGTGGCTCACTTGGGAGAGTGTGGTGCTGACAACACCAAGTCAAGGGTTAAGATCCCCTTACCAGTCATCTTTTTTTTTTTTAAAAAAAGAAAAGATCAGGGATAGGTTACTCAGGCCTCGTGTGATACTTCAGTGATGCCATCAGGTACCAAGACTTCTCCATATATTCCCCTGCTATATATTTTATGTATGCCTTTATCCTCTTGCTGATTTATTGCTTCATGGTCACAAGATGGGTCACAAGATGGGTGCTACACTTCCAGCCAAATGTCTGCATTCCAGTCAGAAAGTCAAGGAGGAAAAAAGAAGCAAAGGGCTATCCCAGCTGAGTTTGACCCCTCATCTTCTTTAAATCAGGAGATACCAAACTTAAACTTATATCTCACTGGTTAGAACCGTGTCACATAGTCACTAAGGCAGTCTGGGACATCTGGGGATTGTGGTAGGTGTTGGGTTGCCAACCAGTGAAGAAATGGCTATGCTGTGCTCTTAAATTTACGTGTAGTATTCAGAACTTCAGGGGCAGCCTAGAGGGCAAACATAAAAAGGGATTGAGTTGGATTAATATTAGACCTAAAGTTATGTTGGTACACAATGGTGTTTCCTCATCTGACTAAAAAAGTAATTAAAAAAAAAAAAACCCAATACATTGTTTGGGAAAACTTATTGGAACTTATCTTATTCAGTTTGGGCTGCTATAACAGAACACCATAGACTAGGCAGCTAAAACAATAAACTACTATTTCTCACTGTTCAGAAAGCTGGGAAGCCTGAGACTGGAGTGCCAGAAAATGTAGCGTCTGGTGAGGGCCCTCTTACTGGCTTGTAGACTTGCAGACTTCTGCTCACTGTATCCTCACAGGGCATAGAGAGAGTTCCGGTCCCTTCATCTCCCTATAAGGGCACTAATTCCATCCTCGAGGCATAACCCGCATGACCTCATCTAAACCTAATTACCTCCCAAAGGCCCTACCTCCAAATACTATCACATTGGGGATTAGGGTTTCAACATATGAATTTGGGGGGATACAAACATGTGGTCTATAATGAAACTTTTTTTTTAAATAGCAGGTTTCTGTGAAACTAAACGAACATAGGCAAACATTCTCCACGTTCTATCATAGAGTCCCATGGGAATCAACTAAAAATAAAAGATGAATATGAGGCAAGTGAGTTCAAAAAATATTTGAGTACTGATTCCTGTTACACTTGCCTAATAATTTGGGCTGTTATAATTTCTAACATATAATTTCCATATTAATAGTGTCTTCATGTACTTCTCATAACCAAAAGAATACATTTGATGATGAAACAAGCTGCTAATTTCTTCAAAATAAGACAGGAATCACAATAATTTGCTTTTAATCATTAAAAAACAACAATAACATAAAACAATAAGACTGTCTAAATTTTCTACTTTTTGGCATTATGCCAGATGCCTTAGTTATGGAATTATTTTCTCAAAATTCAATTTGCTGTATTATGTTTACAAATGGAAAATTTATATAGTGTGTATATCATTCTTCTCTTCTCCTATGTCTGACTTTGCCTTTCTTTAGACCAAGAAAGATGGTGCTTAAGACTCAAAGAGATTAAATTTGAGAGTGACATCTTCTTGGGCACTCCAATCCATCACATCACAGAACCCAATTACCTTAGTGATCATTGACTAACTACAGGTAAGAGAATCTCCAAAATATTGTCCTTCCAAGCCAAGGCCAAAGTACAAATAAAGCTTTCAACTAACCAAAACACCCTACAGTTTCAGCCTCCATTTGCAAAGAGATCCTTTAAAAGTCTGCTACTCTGTTTCACTTGTTTTCAACAGAAGGACTAATACCTGGGAACAATCACTTGTCCACTCAGAAGAGGTTCTAGTGCTTTTCATGACTGCCACATATCACCGTGCTTACATGTCCTATTTCACCCATGGTTTCACAGAGGAAAGATTCAGAGAGTCAATCAGTCAGAGTGAGATAACCATCTTCCCTGCATCCAGAGTAAAATAAACTCTGGGCATCTAGGTAGAGAAGGTAGGGCGAATCTTTCCTCACAACACATGTATACCTACAGCCGGAAAACTGGATATAATAACATTGCTCACTTTTTTGTGAAGATTAAACAATGCAACATATTTAAAGCACATACCACTGACTGTTCCATAGTAAATGTGACATAAATTTTGATTACTATTATCATTATTGCATGGAGGCCCAAAATAATGGAGTTGAACTTTTCTCTGGTGGGGAAGATTTCACTGAGTGGAGGACACTTGAACTGTGTTATAAAGAATGAGCAGAGGTTATCAAAGTGGGGAGAGGGGCATTTCAGGAAGACAGAGAAGCTTGTGCAAAGGGACAGTAGTTCAGAATGGCCGGTACTAAGTATGTGTCTGAGATGTGGGGCAGAGAGACATTGGTGTGGGCCTATGTCGTGGGTCTCATATACCAAGCAAAGGAGTTTGGACCTTAAAATCCTGTACATGAAGGGGAAGCTATGAATTCATCTACATAGGAAACACATAATCCAATTTGTGTTTCTGAAAGCTCTCTATGGAACCATCTTAAAAGATGGATTGGAATGGTGTAAGCCAGGAAGAAGCAGGCTTCGACCAATATTTATTCATTGCTTACCAAGTTCTGGGTACTAGAAATAAAAAATATGTGTAGGAAGCTGCCTTTCCTTTTGAAGATCTGTAAACAATCTGAGGAAGCAGAGATACATACACTTAATACAGTACAGTCTGATAAGTATTATCCTGCAGTATGACCAGAGTATTATAAGAGCCACCAGGGAAGGGATAATTAATTCTGCTAGGAAGGTTGGAGTGGGTGTGAGATCAGGGAACATTCACAGGGGATGTGGCATGTTAACTGCATAATCACATCACATGTTCATGGACTAGCACATATCATGAGTGATTTGAGACAGTGTGTGATGGGAGAACATGTAGAAAGACAAATGGAAAGTTTTTATTCCATATGGACAATATTGGTCTTTATTCAGTAGGGAATAGGAAGATACTTAAGATTTCTAAAATACTCTATGGGAAAAGCATTATAGTTGTGGGGAAAATCTTGGGCTTTAGAGGCTTGTAGACTTGTGTTCAAATCCCAGTGTAGTTATTTGCAAACTGTGTGACCTTGGCAAGTCATGAAACCTTTTAAGACTCAGTTTCCTTATGGGGATGATAATAGGACCTGCTTTATCTTGCAGAGTTTAGTAGGGGTTAAATGAATAAATACGTGGGAAGTACTTGGAACAGTGCCTGGGAGGTACTTAATGCTAAATAAATAATTTTCATTATTATTTTAATTATATATGTTCTTTTGAAACATAATTCTGGCAGGGGCATGAAAGCAGGAAGACTGCTTAGGTGGTATAAAAATCCAGGCAAATGTAAGGCAGGAGTGGGCAGAGGTAGAGTCTCTAAACAGGCAAGGTAGGATGTACATGAGGTACATTTCAGTGACAGAGGGGACAGGGTAGGACTGATTGGAAGGTGGTGGTGAAAGAGAATGGCGACAAAAAGTATTAAGTGAGGTTTATGCCAGAGATAACTCAGCTTTCTCGTATGGGTCATTAAAACCGACGGTGATGCCATTACTCGAGATACAAAACAGCGGAAACTATAAAATGAATTAGATTTTGAACCTATTACACTTAAGTTGCATGTAGACAGCCAGATGGAGGAATTCAGGAGGTAGGGGGCAGATGGAAACACAGGTCTACAGATGAGAAGAGAGATCTAGGCTGGAAATATATATTTTGAAATGATTCATAAATAGATCAGGGGTTAGCAAACTTTTTCTGTAATAGGCCGGACGGTAAATATTTTAGGCTTTGGGGGCAATACAGTCTGTCACAACTCTGCCTTCTTTGCACTATAGCAGCCATAGACAAAACCTAAATGAATGGGTGTGGCTGTGTTCCAATAAAACTTTACTTAGGAAAACAGGCTTCTGGCTAGGTTGTAGATTGTCAACCCCTGTTATAGATGGTAAAGGCACAGGAGTGGACGAGCTTGTGTAAGAATAGGGAGTAGAATGAACCAGAGAGGGTGAAACCGGAGCATGTGGAAACACCAACATTCAGGGTGGATGGGCACAGAGGGCCAATGAAGTCATGGTTGGGTATGGTCTGTCTTGGCTATAGGCCTTTTTCATGTCTTTCTGGTAGCACCACGATTGGCCGGCAAAGACACTGAAACAACATTCATGCCCTGTTTCATCTGTCTTAAGCAAAGGCCTGTCAAGAGGTGGTAAAGAAAGGAGGAGTGATGTTAGCATTTTAACAAGGGCACCAGCATGCACACTTTACAACATTTAACCTCACATGTCCCGAACAAACTTTCTTTCATTTATCCCTCATGGGATAATCCCTTTTGGTCTTACTCTCATATTTCTTCCTCCTCCCTCCCCTTCCAAGGTTGCTTCTCCTGCTCCCCAGCCTGAGGTGCCCACCACAATACCAGGCGGGTCAGATGATAATCATGGAGCCAGCTATTATGAGCAGTATAAACAAATGACAAATCTCTGGGCTCAGGAGAGGTAACAAGAGGCTGATCAGTAGTTCTAGTTATCTTTCCTTCATGTTTATTGCAGTCTGGTGCAGTTATTTCTAAGGGCCTGACATTGATCGACAGCTTCTATTAAGGCCTATCCAGGGCAGCTGGATTGAACAGATACATTAAATAAAGCAGTTATTGCTTTTCATTGCCTTTCCGTAAAATATAACTGCTAAATAGCTTCTGCCATCAGATGCAGTTAGGTACATGGTTTTAATTTGAGGGACTGCTTTATAACACTGCACAATTGACACTGGCCTTTGTTTCCCCTACAATAATGATTGTGTACATCCTGGAGAATTGATGGGCTGTCCTTTGAGGTGGAGTTGGGAGGAGGTGGGGAGGAGGGGGCCTTGGCTTTGTTCTTCTCCCTCTCTCTCTTTTTATACATGCCAGGTTTGTCACTTGTTTGCAGCACGAGCAGGAACAATGTCAAGCCAGGGCCCTTATCTCAGGATGTTGTAATGTAGGGACTGTAAGCCTTCGCCTGGAGATGCGATAAGCGCCACCTTACAAGCATGGAGGAAGGCAGGGGTGGGAGGGTGGCTGTGTGATTGAGACAACAATGGAAAGCTGTCGGGCGACGTTACAGCTCTTTCTGGTGATGCAGAATTATATGCATGTGGAACGGTGCATAACAAGCATGAAAATAAAAGTCTGGAATGTTCATCTAATAATGATGTATTTGGAACAGGATTATGCTGCCCAATGATATTCTTGTTTTATCTCTGGGCTAAATGCTGGGGCAGCTGTGTGCTTTGGCACAGTCTTCTGTCCCTCCTTTTGTGTGCTGCATATTAATCCTTTATTGAAGTAATTAAATGTATGCTTAATGGCAATGGGCTGGCAGAATGAATGTACAATTGAATTAGCAGTTATGATTGGAAGCATGCTACAAGATGAACTAAATGCAATTACTGTAGGCATTTCTTTCTCCAAGTCTAATCTGGCTACATGACATGACTTAATTAGAGGTTGTTAGATACACTTACTCCCTGATCCTCTAGTGTGCTATCTAGATTTTAGTTAGAGCTCTCACCCACCCTATGTTTGCCCCTTGATCCACCCTTGTTCAGACTCTGCTCAGCCAGGGCTCCTGATTCCAGCTCTTCTGCCATGAAGATAGGATCTGACTTTTTGGGGACAAAACAGGAGCAAACAGTGACATCTTATGCAGGATTCTCCCTGGGTAAAATCTCTGACGAATACTGGTCCAGCTGTTTGTGCAGGTGAATGAGGGCCAGAGCCATGGCAGGACCTGGCATGCTTTGTGAACTCAGGGAATGCAAGTGCCCCGATATCAGCAATGGAGCTTTACTTGAAGAATGGACTGTGCTTAAACTCTTTAGCTTTTCAGCTGCTGAAAAGACTCCTAGGGAGCGGGTCACTTTTTATTTGAGGGCTCCAGGAGAGGAGACCTGAACAGATTGTCAAGCTCTTGAGGGGAATACCTAAGCGAGCACTGAACACCTGTTAACACCTTGCTCCATGGAGAGCTCTCAATAAGAAGACATGACTAATGTGTAGTACCATCTTTACTTAGAGCTCTTGAGCTGCTCCTAAATATTAATTAAATTAGTGGTTCTTAATCCTGGCTTCACATGAGAATTCCCTGGAGCACTGAAAGTACTGATGGCCAAGCCCTACCTCTAGAGATTTTATTTAGTCTGGATGAGGTCAAGACTAGTTTATAAAAGCTCTTAGGTGATTCTAATTATACCAAGGACTGAGATGCACTAACACAGCTGGAGTAACTTTGCTTTTTACCTTTTTAAAATCTGGTTTCCACCTTTCTTTTTGCAGTGCTCCTTGGCACTCCTCAATATTTTTTTGGAGGTGTAGGGAACTTAACTCTCAGAAACATGAGTAATGGGGGATGTCAGCAGATCATAATGGAGGAATAGATAGTGGTCGCCTTAATCTGATACCAAAACTACAGCTTCTTCTCATCCTTGTGTTGATCCTAGAGCCACTTTGGAAATGTGGTACAAGGATTTATAATTCCATCAATTACTGACCTCTGAGATCTGTCCAACAAGCAAGGGCTCTCATTAGTCGTGCCCCCATGTTTTGCTTAGAGTTATTTACCAAGAGGCCAATCAATATTCTATGGACAGTTGGGATGGCAAAGCCTCGTCAATCCGTTCCATCTTCATCTTCTTTTCTCAAAATGGTGGATGAAAGCAGGAGGGACCACACAGTATAAAATAGAAGGCAAAAGCCATTGTCACTTTTGAACACCTAAAATGTACTTTTTGTTTTATTTTTATTTGAGCATAATGAGGTAGGACTTCTGGTCAGTGGGAGCTCCTGGGTCTGTTTTACAACCTTCTTTCTCTTTTCTAGGGCCATAAATGAAACCCTTTCAGCCCTAATGACCACAATGACTTTCCTCGATCATGTTATTGCTACTTTGGCACATTTATTGCTTTCACATGCACTAATGGATGAGTTTGGATATGTTAACAATTTATATATCATTTGATCCTAAAAAAGAAACCCTACCAAACTAACTTAGCCCCCACGATTGAGTAGCTTTTAAGGAGTATAAATGAATTTAATGCTTTAGAAAGAGCTTCTGTAAATTATGAACATGACACCTATTACATTAAGCTGCATTAAGCATTAATACATCTTCATTACTGGCAGGTTGCCCAAACCTCCAAGGTTGAAAACGCTGCCTGAAAATGTTCAATGTGACAGTCACCTAGACTAAGATTGATGGTTCTTTTTTGGGGTGTGTGTGAGAGATGCCTATTGACTAGGTTTCTCTTCCACTTCCAGACAAAGAAATGTAAGTGGTGTCAGCCAGAGTTCCCCAAAGGCTGAGTTTTAATGGCCAAGCAAGAACTTTAGTATCCTCCATGTGCCGTTCAATTACCATTATTGGAGGAGGTCCTAGACTAGGGAAATGCCAGGTGCTCCATACTTTAAAGCTAAAAGATTGGGAGTGGGGACAAAATATTTCTTTCTGGGAGAGTTATATTAATTCTTTTTATTATTTTACAGTATAAAATTATTAGTAATACTTATTGATAATAATAGCTACCATTTCTTGAATATTTACCTGTGTGCCAGCACTGCTAAACTCTTTGGATATTTTATGTCATTTAATCTTCTTAATGACTCTGTGAGTTAGAGATTATTATTTACTGTCCAAGGGTACTTTATTAGTTTCCTACGGCTGCTGTAACAAAATATCATAAACTGGGTGGCTTAAAACAACAGACATTTATTCTCCACAGTTCTGGAGACTGCAAGTCCGAAATCAAGTTGTTGGCAAGGCCGTACTCTCTCCGAAGTCTCTAAGAGAGAATCTGTTCCATGCCTTTCTTTGAGCTCTGGTGTTGCTGGCAATCCTTGGTGTTCCTTGGCTTGTAGATACCTCAGTCTCTGTCTTTAAATAGTGTTCTCCCTGGGTATCTCTGTGTCTGTCTGTGTCTTTTCTTATGAGGACACCAGTAATGCTAGATTGGAGGCCCACTCTACTCTAGAATGACCTCATCTTACCATAACTAGTTACATCTACAAAGACCCTATTTCCAAATAAGGCCACATTCCGGGGGTGGGAGGGTGCAGGGTGGCAGGGGAGAGAGAGTGAGAGAGAGAGGGAGGAGAGAGAACAGTGCCTTGAAAAATACTCATTAGACTCAAATTTGGTCAATTGTGAATGAAAGGGCATTATTTCAACAAGACAGGATTCACTGGTGTTGAAACACCTAAACAATTATGATACTTGTAGTATAGACCATGACTAGAATGGTGGGTTACATTTGAAACGGCTGGGGTGTTACTAAATGTGGACAAGCATCTTAACTCTCAAAGATTCTATTGGCTCAGCTGTATTCTAAGTGATTTTGAATGATGTCAACACTGTTAGTAACTGTAGACCTTAACATGTACCTTGAAAAGTTCAGGAGAAGGCCAGTTAGTTTGAACCTGAGAATGTGGTCCATGAGCCAAGAAATAATTTCTTTTAACGAGGATAAAAATCCCTAACTGAACTTGGTTGGGCAGAGGTCAGAGTATTTGACAAACATTTATTCAGCATCTACCTCATTGATGATAAGAAGACAGCCTCCCAGACTAACAGGAAGAGACAAAGGACAAGTAGCAAAAACTTACAGGTGCACTGATGGAAGACAGTACAGAGTATAGTCAGGGCCCAGAGAAGGAAGTAACTATGGAGTTGGCCTGGACTGCCTAGACAGCCTGGGTTCAAATCCTGGTTCCACCAGTTTCTGGTTACAAGTTCTTAGGTAAGTTATATGACCTTCATAAGTCTCAATTTCTTAGTGCATAAATGTAATAATAGTATCTACTTCATAGCATTGATTCAAATACTAAGTGATAAATTACTTGTGAATTAGTAAGGATTCTTTTGGTCATTAGTGACAAACCCACCACAGTTAATTAAAGCATAAAAGGGAATTCACTTGTCTACGTAACTTGGAAGTCCACAGGTACATTTGGCATTAGCCACAGAAGCATCCAGGTGTTCATGATGCTGCCAAGATACTTTCTTCATCTTTTGGCTCTGACATGTTTATGTAGATTTCATTGTCAGGCAGGTGTTCCCACTGTAATAGCAAAAATGCCTAATAGCAGCTCTAGACTTTCACTCTAGCAGTGGGAAGGGAATACTGATCGATCAGTAGTTTTCTGCAGAAGTCCTGAGTATGAATCTCATTGGCCAGACTTGGAAAATGCTGTCATTCTTCACCAGGATTGGGAAGGGAGGTTGGAACCAACCAAACCATGAGATTGGGAGAGCAGTGGTTACTGCTGGTCAGGAGGAACACACATATTTACCCTGTAGACATATAGAGCTCATGACTCTTATTATGACCTCTGGGAATGTTTTCTATTATCTAATGTCTATTATTATCTATTACTGTTTTATAAGCTAGCCCTATTAGGTGCTAATCCTGTTGCTAACTAAAACAGGGCTTCCAAATGTAGAGGCAGTTATCAATAGAATGTGCTAAATAGCTGAATTTGAAAAGGACAAAGAAAAAATAACAGCTAAAAAAGTGAAGTACCTACTTTATAAGAAGAGTTTAAAGAAGCAAAAATTTATCCATGTATCAGTTATTTTTTCTGTTCATAAAATATAGAGAACAAAAAAGGAATTCTTGAATTATGTTTCATTATAATCATGCTTTTTTCTTCTTAAACAAGTTAATTTTTTTCTATTATAGAAGGGATAATAATATCTAACAGTCATATAGTGCTTACTATGTTCCAGGCACTGTTCTAACATTTTATATTATTAACTCATTGAATCCTATGAAGTCGGTTCTATTATTATTGACATTTTACGGAGTGAGACATTTGAGTCACAGAAACTTGCCCAAGTTCGTGCAACTAGTAAATGTAGAGATAGGATTCAAATCCAGGCAGTTTAGCTTGGGAGACCATGTTCTTTCCAGTATACTATATATGCTCATTCCAGAAAGTGTGAAAAATATACAGCAGCAAAAGGAAGTCCCTCATTATCCTATTAATAAAAGACAATTACTAATAATCGTCTGTTTCTATTTAGTCTTTTAAAATTCATTTTTGCATTATTGAAGTTAAACTGTGTGGTGTTGAGTACTTTTGCATTGCCTTTAATCTTTACATTCCATAAGCTACTTTTCTCATTATCATATAGTTACCTTAAACAGTGTTTTTATTGTCTGTTTAATATTTTAGCACACAGATACGCAGGAATTTACATTCTATTTTTATTGGATTTTAAATTATTTTTAATTTTTTACTCTTAAAAACACCTATGCTTGAATTTTTCTGTCTTAGCGTTAACCGACTTGTCCTACCAAGCAGGTATTAATTTTATGAAAATGATTTTAAATACAAATATAACAAAGATATCCTCTGCAATGAGTTCATAGATTTTGATATCAGACAGATGTGGTTTGAATCTGGTTCTGGCAATGCAACTACATGTATGACCTTGGATACGTTATTTAATATCTTAAAGTCTCATTTTCTGATCTGTAAAATAACAAGTAAGATAATATATGACATTCCTAGAACACTATGCATCAGTAAATTATTAAAATTCTGTCCTTTTTTTTGTTGGTGGTTGTATTGAGGTATCAACATTAACTTCTTCTGGCTCTAGAAAATTTATAAAATATAGAGAATATGATGCCCAGTGCATGCAGAGCAGGGAGACGTCCAGCAGGGGATGTGGAAGCTCCTCAGAGACCACATGCCCTGCGGTGCCTGTGCGTGACCCAGCAGGTAGGCCTTGCTGCCGCCACCAGACTCCATCCCCAGCCCAGCCGAGTGCATGCCGACCAGAGAGGTGGCTCCCCAGAGAGGCCCAAGACCCGAGGCAACCATACACACAAGGCACTAGTGGCCAACTGAGCAGACACTGAGGTAGCCATACCAAATTGGCAACCCCAGCAACATCCTAGCCAGACAATAGTGTCAAACCTGTGGACTGTGAAACCCCCTGAGACGATGACTAAACATCAAAGGAAAGATACCAGAAGTATGAAAAATCAAGAAAGTACACCACCAAAGGGTAATAACTCTCAAGCTCTAGATCCTATAGAGCAAGAAGCCCTTGAAATGTCTGACAAGGAATTTCAAGTGATAGTTCTAAGGAAACTGAATGAGATACAAGAAAACTCAGCTAGACAACATGATGAAATGAGGAAAAGTATACAGTATCTGAAAGAAGAAATGTACAAGGAAATCCATGCCCTGAAAAAGAATGTAGCAGAGCTTGCTGAGCTGAAGAATTCATTCAACGAAATAAAAAACACAACAGAGCGTTTAACCAGCAGGCTTGCAGAAGTAGAAGAGAGAACTTCTGACCTTGAAGATGGGCTGTTTGAAATAACACAGGCAGACAAAAAAAAAAAAAAGAAAAAAAGAAAAAAAGAAAAAAGAATTAAAAGCATTGAATGAAATCTAAGAGAGATATCAGACAACCTTAAGTGCTCAAATATCTGAGTCATGGGTATTCAGAAGAGGAGGAAAAAGGAGATCACATTGAAAACATATTAAACAAAACAGTGGCAGAAAACTTCCCAGTTATTGGAAAAGATACAGATCTTCAGGTTCAGGAAGCTCAAAGATCCCCAAATGTGCTCAACCCAAAAAGGTCTTCTCCAAGACATGTTATAGTCAAACTGGCAAAACTCAAAGACAAAGAGAGAATCTTAAAAGTTGCAAGAGAGAAGCATCAAATCACCTATAAGGGACCCCCAATCAGACTAACATAAGACTTTTCATCGCAAACCCTAAAAGTCAGAAAGGAATGGGATGATATATTCAAAATACTAAAAGACAGAGATTGCCAGCCAAGAATATTCTACTCCACTAGGCCATCCTTCCGAAATGAAGAGCAAATAGTATATTTCTCAGACAAACAAAAACTGTGGGAGTTCACGACCACATGACCACTCTTACAAGAAATTCTCAAGGGAGAACTGGGTTTGGCACCTGGAGAACAACTACCACTGCCATAAAAACCCAAGAAAAATCAAAACCCACTAGTATAATAAAAATGGCATTCATGAAGAGAAAAAAAAAAACAAACACGG